>NC_081569.1:111717314-111779989 GCF_022355385.1 Mustela nigripes
TGTGTGTGTGTGTGTGTGTGTGTGTATGATTGATTTATCCCAGGGTGCATTACAACGTGTAACTGTGTGTGTGTGTGTGTGTGTGTGTATGATTGATTTATCCCAGGGTGCATTACAACGTGTAACTGTTACCTTTTTAAATACTATTCATTACTTTTGCCATTTCTCATAATAACTTAGGGAGATTTTTAAACATTGCTTTTGACTATTGCTTCTTCCCATTTTGTCTTCTCTTTCTGGGGTTGAATTATACAGATATTAGACCTTTTGAAAGTATGTCTCACACATACTTTTTTTTTCTTCATTCTTTCTACTTTCTCTACATTTGTCTTTAATATTCTTGCATTCTACAGCATTTTTCCTTTTGACCTATGTTTACATTCTTTAATCCTGATAAACTTACCCATTTAGATCCGAGTTCCAGGGTATTGTAATTTTATGTGCTAATGCATCCATTTAATTTTTTTCTAGATTCTAATTTTCTGTTGAAATTTTCCATCATTTCATCTATTTTTTTTTAAAGAAACATATTCTGTTTTCTTGAATATATTAATTATGGTTTACTTTAAAGTTCCTGTCTGCAAACTCCGCATGCATCTGTTGTGGGTTTTTTTTTATCTCTTTTTTTCATCTTAATATTGGGTTCTATTTTCTTGCATGCCAAATAATTTTTATAAATTTATTATATATGTTAAGGAACCATATTGTTTGTAGATAATTTATCACTCATCATAGAATGTCTCCCTTTTCTCCCCTTCTACTGATAGGCAGAAAGTATGAGAAACTGATCACACCAGTGCAGTCAGGAACTGATCTGGGTTAGAGCTCGGTTGAGAATAGTGTGTTTATATCCCTTTATTCCTGAATGACACTAGGAGATTTAGCTCTGATAGTCATAGGGTCAAGCCTAGCTCACGTGCCTGCAGCCTAACCAATTTAAGCCTCAAAAACTGGCAAGTATCTTGAAGGGAAAACTAGCATTGTTCTATGGTCAGGCTTAACTTTCCTAGCAGGTCTTTGTTTTTTTTAAGTGCTATGAGCAATGCAAAAATTTTACACTGTCTTGTCTCATTTTAAAGCCTTATGTATAGCACCAAAGTCTAGTTGTTCTAAGGAGAAAAACATCCATGTGTTCAAGTGTATTCACATTTCTAATTCCTACATGCCTAAAAGCTTTCTGGTTTATTTTCCTGCCAGTAGAGACTCTTCTCATAGAAAAGCTGATGGTCAGCCCTTTGACCCAAATCATCAAATAACCTCAGTAAGGATGGGTTGGTGGGTAGATGTGAAAAACTAGACAGTGTTAGTTTAACTCAGAAATGTTTTCCCATTTCTGGAATTTTACTTTGTCTAATTTATTGCTTCTGTAGTTCTCTTATGTCTTTAGAAGTAAGATTTTTGTAATTATCTGATTTTGGTTACTTGTTACTATATGGGTGTTGAACGGCTGTGACCTACTGTATTCTGCCCAAAAGCAGAGCTCCTTTTTTATATTTTTTAAATTAATTATTACCAAAATATAGACAAACTGTTTGTTTTGTGTATAAATCCTTTATTTATGAAACACTTTTATCACATCTAGTAGCATATTTGTTGAGTAAGCTTTAGTAAAATGAAATTATAAAGTAAAATCCTTTTGCCAGAATGATGGTTTGCTTAATGTTTCATTGTCAAGCACTGTTGTAAGTGCTGTAGAAAGGCTAACGTGTTTTAATTTTTATTAAAAAATGAGGTAGATATTATTATTTTTGTCCCTGTTCATAATTGAGAAAAATGAGGCAGTTTAAGAGGTTTGCAAAATATCACACAGCAACTAGTGGTGGAACCAGATTCATTCTCAGAATCTAGATTCTTTTATGATCTTAAGAGTTGTGGTAGCATACATATAAGATATTATTCACCTAGTCTTTCTACATGAATACTGCAATCCCACTTACTAGCATATACTTCAATATCTTACTTTCTGATAACCCCCCGTCTTTATTTCCCCCCAAGTTTTTAAATTCTAGTTGGTTAACATACAGTGTAATATTAATTTTTTTAAGATTTTATTTATTTATTTGACAGAGAGATATATCACAAGTAGGCAGAGAGGCAGGTAGAAGGGCGGAGGAAGCAGGCTCCCTGCTGAGCAGCGAGCCCAATGCCATACTGGGCTTGATCCCAGGACCCTGATATCATGACCTGAGCCAAAGGCCGAGCTTTAACCCACTGAGCCACCCAGGCACCCCTGTGATATTCATTTTAAGTATAGAATTCAGTGATTCAGTACTTAGCTACAGGGCCTGGATATGGTGTTCATCACAAATGCCCTCCTTAATTGCCATCACCTATTTAATCAATCCCCACTGACATCCCCTCTGATAACCATTTAGTTTGTTCTCTATAGTTAAGATCTATTTCTTGGTTTTCCTCTTTTTCCCCACATGTATGCACATATACATAGATATATATATATATATATGGGTGTGTGTATACACACACACACTCTGCATCTTCCTTATCCAGTCATCAGTCAATGGGCATTTGGTCTCTTTCCATAATTTGGCTATTGTTAATGCTGCTATAAACATCAGGGTGCATGTATCCCTTCAAATTAATATTTTTGTATCCTTTGGGTAACTACCTAGGAGTGCAATTTTTGGATCATAGGGTAGTTCCATTTTTAACTTTTTGAGGAATATCCATACTATTTTCCAGAGTGGCTGCACCAGTTTCCATTCCCAACAGTATAAGAGGTCTCCCTTTTCTCCACATTCTCACCAATACCTATTATTTCCTCTGTTAATTTAACCATTCTGACAGGTGTGAGGTAATATCCCAGTGTAGTTTTGATTTGTATTTCCATGATGAGTGATATTGAACATCTTTTCAGTGTCTGTTGGCAATCTGTGATATTCCCTTCTCTTAATCTGGAATGCTGTTCCTAAATTTCCTTAAATCTCTCTTTCACCCATTTATTTATTCAATAATAATAATGTATTTAACATTTGTTCTTTTTGTATATTTAAGATCTTTGTTATGTCACCCAGTTTCATAGCTTTCATTTGTGTTCTATTTCATAAATTAAACTTTTTATTGAAGTATAATATTCTATATGAGTTGTAAATTAAAATTAGATTAAGGGTATGAATTTTGATTATCACCAAGTGTAGTTATTGTTTTGTTAAAGTACATTTGGTTTGTTCCCATTTTGGAGCTATTATGAATAATGCCATAAGATATGATCTTGAACATGTCTTTTGATGCAAACAGGTATGCATAGACATTAGATACACATTTAGCAGACTAGATATTACCCAGAAATACTAGTTCATAGAGTATGGAAATAAATAATTTTATTAGATTCGGCAGGTAGATGTATATATTTACAGTCTCATCATCATTTTTTGAGAACTCCAATTTGCTTCATAGTCTCACTAATATTTAGTACTGTCAGTCTTTTTAAATTTCTGTTTTCCCAATGACCAATGATATTCTTATATATTGCCATTTGGATATCCTCTTTTGTGAAGTGACTGTACCTGTCTTTCACTTTTAAAAGATTTTTCTTGTTTATTAATAAGTGTTCTCTAAATGTTCTAGATATGCATCCTTTGTTTGATATATGTATTGTACATTTATTGTCCCACTCTGTTTCTTCCCTTTATACTTTCTTAAAGGTGTCTTTGATGAATAGAAATAATTTAATTTTAAAATAGGTCATTTTGTCAATTTTCAATATAGTTGTTAGGTAAATATTTGTTGATTAAATGAATGAACCTGAAAATGTTCATTGTCTAATAGAAGAGACAGTTTTATTTTATTATAAAATGTGATTTTTAGGGGCACCTGGGTGGCTCAGTGGGTTAAAGCCTCTGCTTTCGGCTCGGGTCATCGTCCCGGGGTCCTGGGATCGAGCCCCACATCGGGCTCTCTGCTCAGCAGGGAGCCTGCTTCCTCTTCTCTCTCTGCCTGCCTCTCTGCCTACTTGTGATGTCTGTCAAATAAATAAATAAATTTTTTTAAAAATGTGATTTTTAAATTAAATATATGTATAAAATTTTTTCAGATACAGAGGAGATAGTGACTAACTCTGGCTAGGGGGTCAAGGAATTCTTCATGGAGAATATGATGGAAAAGACTCCAAAAAAAAAGTAAAAAATGACACTAAACATTAATAAACAATTCTTTGAGGAGTATAAGTCCAAGCATTATTAATAATTGCAGAGCATGAGGCTGGAAAGTTGTGTTGGAGTCACATTATAAATGATTTGAATGGCCCAGTGAGGGTATTAAGGATGGCACATATTGTATGGAGCACTGGGTGTTACATGTAAACAATGAATCTTGGAACACTGCATGAAAAACTAGTGACGTACTGTATGATAACCAACATAACATAATAAAAATAATAATTTTTAAAATGATATGAATGTCTTAGGGAGGGAAGCTTCTAAAAATTTTGAAGGAAAGACATTTCCAGATTTATTTCAGAGGATTTCTTTTCCTTATCAAAATGAATTTGAAGGAGGTATAGAAGTATTGGCTAAATTTTTATACAGAAGTATTGGCTAACATTATACCACAATAGTATACTTTCTTTAACCTTACTAAAATCAATTTCCTCTGCTATTTTCACTAATAGACATTTAGATTATATTGTAACATCTTAAAGAGTCTTTTCATTGCTCCTATTGTAATGGAAAACAAAACCACAGTAACAGTTATTACTGTAAGAGTTACTATAAATCAGACCTGTTATATTCTACATAGTGTGAAATATCAATGAATAAAACTGTTCCAGATAATTTTTGTTAAGATTTTTAACTAGAATTAAAGTAATTATGTAATATATGTTATCCATGCCTAATTTTTTGTCTAGCTGTACTCAGCCAGGAATAAAATGTTCAAAGGAAAATCCACATCATATACAAAACTTTGTCAAAGGTATATCACTGACGTTTGAGAGAAGGTGATATAATTGTGACAGGAATTCTTCTATTTTCTGCCTGTTATATAATTTCAATATGAAGATGTATTGTCACATCACATTCTCACATTGGTATATACAGAAGCTTGTAATAAGTAATGTGGTTTGACAAAGTATCCTTGCTTCCTTAAGAAGTTTCATAATGTGTGGGGATGCGCACATGTGCATACAAACAGGGATCTATTTTTTAAGTTTTTATTCTGTATCCAGAATTACAGTAGATACTTTTCATGTTCACATTTACTTTATACTTTTTTTTATTTTTAATTTTTTAATTTATTAGCGTATAATGTGTTATTTGCTTCAGGGGTACAGGTCTGTGATTCATCAGTCTTACCCAATTCACAGCACTCACCATAGTACATACCCTCCCCAATGTCAAAAACCCAGCCACCCTAGACTTCCCCTTCCCTCCCCCCCAGCAACTCTCAGTTTGTTTCCTGAGATTAAGAATCTCTTATGGTTTGTCTCCTCCCTGGTCCCATCTTGTTCCATTTCTTTCCCCTCCCTTCCTCCCTCGACCCCCCATCCTGCCTCTCAAATTCCTCCTGTCAGAGAGATTATATGATAATTGTCTTTCTCAGATTGACTTATTTCACTTAGCATAATACCCTCTAGTTCCATCATGTCATTATAATGACAAGATTTAGGGGTTATTTTTATGGCTGCATAGTATTCCATTGTATATATATACACACCACTTCTTTATCTACTCACTCATCTGTTGATGGACATCTAGATTCTTTCCATACTTTGGCTATTGTGAACATTACTGCTATAAACATTTGTGTGCATGTGCCCCTTCGGATCACTACATTTGTACCTTTAGGGTAAATACCCAGCAGTGCAATTGCTGGGTTGTAGGGTAGCTCTAATTTCAACTTTTTGAGGAACCTCCTTACTGTTTTCCATAGTGGCTGCACCAGCTTGCATTCCCACCAGCAGTGTAGGAAGGTTCCTCTTTCTCCACATCCTCACCAACATATGTCATTTCCTGACTTTTAGCTATTCTGACTGGTGTGAGGTGGTATCTCACTGTGGTCTTGATTTGTATTTCCCTGATGTCGAGTGATGTTGAACACTTTTTCATGTGTCTGTTGGCCATTTGGTTGTCCTCTTTGCAGAAATGTCTGTTCATGTCTTATGCCCATTTCTTGATTGGATTAGTTGTTCTATGGGTGTTGAGTTTGAGATGTTCTTTATAGATTTTAAGTACTAGCCCTTTTTCTGATATGTCATTTGCATATATCTTCTCCCATTCTGTCAGTTGTCTTTTGATTATGTTGCCTGTTTCATTTGCTGTTCAAAAACTTTTGATTGTGATGAAGTCCCAATAGTTCATTTTTGCCCCTGCTTCCCTTGCCTTCAGTGATGTTTCTAGGCGAAGTTGCTGCAGCTGAGGTCGAAGAGGTTGATGCCTGTGTTCTTCTCAAGGATTTTGATGGATTCCTGTCTCACATTGATGTCTTTCATCCATCTGGAGTCTATTTTTGTGTGTGGTATAAGGAAGTGGTTCAGTTTCATTCTTTTCCATGTGGCTGTACAGTTTTCCCAACACCAATTGTTGAAGAGACTGTCTTTTTTCCATTGGACATTCTTTCCTGCTTTGTCGAAGATTAGTTGACCATAGAGTTGAGCGTCTATTTCTGGGCTCTCTATTCTGTTACTTTGATCTATGGGTCTGTTTTTGTGCTGGTACCATACTGTGTTGATGGTTACAGCTTTGTGATAGAGCTTGAAGTCTGGAATTGTGATGCTGCCAGCTTTGATTTTCTTTTTCAACATTCCTCTGCGTATTTGGGGTCTTTTCTGATCCCATATAAATTTTACAGTTATTTATTCCATTTCTTTGAAAAACAATTGATTTTTTTTTAATTTAGTTTAATTTAATTTTTTTTCTTGTTCCAAAATTCATTGTTTATGCACGGTACCCAATGCTCCATGCAATACGCCCTCCATAATACCCACCACCAGGCTCACACCACCCACCCCAAACCCATCAGTTTGTTTCACAGAATCCACAGTCTCTCATGGTTTGTCTCCCCCTCCGATTTCCCCCAACTCACTTCTCCTCTCCATCTCCCAATGTCTTCTGTCTTATTCCTTAGGCTCCACAAGTAAGTGAAACCATATGATAATTAACTCTCTGTGCTTAACTTCTTTCAACCAGCATAATCTCTTCCAGTCCCATCCATGTTCATACAAAAGTTGGGTATTCGTCCTTTCTGATGGAGGCATAATACTCCATTGTATATATGGACCATATCTTCTTTATCCATTATCCAATTGAAGGGCATCTTGGTTCTTTCCACACTTTGGCGACTATGCCATTGCTGTTATGAACACTGGAATACAGATGGCTCTTCTTTTCACTACATCTTTACCTTTTGGGTAAATACCCAATAGTGCAATTGCAGGGTCATAGGGTAGCTCTATTTTTAATTTCTTAAGGAATTGCCACACTGTTTTCCAAAGTTGCTGCTTCCATCCCCACCAACTTCCATTCCCACCAACAGTATAAGAGGGTTCCCCTTTCTCCACATCCTCTCCAACACTTGTCGTGTCCTGTCTTATTAATTTAGGCCATTCTAACTGGTGTAAGTTGGTATCTCAGTGTGGTTTTGATTTGAATCTCCCTGTTGGCTAATGATGATGAATATTTTTTCATGTGTCTGGTAGACATTTGTATATCTTCTTTGGAGAAGAAGAATGGTCATGTCTTCTGACCATTTTTTGATGTGATTATCTATTTTATGTATGTTGAGTTTGAGGAGTTCTTTATAGATTTTGGATATCAGCCCTTCGTCTGTAGGGTCATTTGCAAACATCTTCTCCTATTCCATGGGTTGCCTCTTTGTTTTGCTGACTGTTTCCTTTGCTATGCAGAAGATTTTGATCTTGGTTAAGTCCCAAAAGTTTATTTTCACTTTTGTTTCCTTTGCCTCTGGAGACTTGTCTTGAAAGAAGTTTCTGTAGTTGATGTTGAAGAGGTTACTGCCTATGTTCTCCTCTAGGTTTTGATAGATTCCTGCCTCACATTGAGGTCTTTTATCCATTTCAAGTTTATTTTTGTGTATGGTGTAAGAGAATGGTGAAGTTTCATTCTTCTATACATAGCTGTCCAGTTTTCCCAGCACCATTTATTGAAGAGACTGTCTTTTTTCCGCTGGATATTTTTTCCTGCTTTGTCGAAGATTATTTATGACCATCGAGTTGTGGGTCCATATCTGGGCTCTCTACTCTGTTCCACTGGTCTATGTGTCTGTTTTTGTGCCAGTGCCATGCTGTCTTGGTGATCATAGCTTTGTACTAAAGCTTGAAATCAGGCAACATGGTGCTTCCAGTTTTGTTTTTTTTTTTCAACATCTCCTTAGCAATTCGGGGTCTCTTCTGGTTCCATATACATTTTAGGATGGTCTATTCTAGCACTTTGAAAAATGCCAGTGGAATTTTGCTCAGGATGGCATTGAAAGTATAGATGGCTCTGGGCAGTATAGACATTTTAACAATGTTTATTCTTCTGATCCGTGAGCATGGAATGCTTTTCCATCTTTTTGTGTCTTCTTCAATTTCTTTTGTGAGTGTTATATAGTTCCTCGAGTATAGATTCCTTACCTCTTTGGTTAGGTTTATTCCCAGGTTTCTTTTGGTTTTTGGTGCTATAAATGGAATCAATTCTCTAATTTCCTTTTCTATTTTTTCATTTTTAGTGTATAAGAAAGCAACTGATTTCTGTACATTGATTTTGTATCCTGCCATATTACTGAATTGCTGTATGAGTTCTAGTAGTTTGGGGGTGGAGTCTTTTGGGTTTTCCATATAAAGTGTCAAGTCATCTGCGAAGAGAGGGAGTTTGACTTCTTCTTTGCCAGTTTGAATACCTTTTATTTCTTTTTGTTTTCTGATTGCTGTTGCTAGGACTTCTTGCACTATGTTGAACAATGTTGGGGAGAGTGGGCATCCTTGTCGTGTTCCTGATCTCAAAGGGAAGGCTGTCAGCTTTTCCCCATTGAGAATGATATTTGCTGTGGGTTTTTTATAGATAGAAATCTATCAATTTCATAGATAGATTTTTTGAAGTTGAGGAATGTTCCCTCTATCCCTATACTTTGAAGAGTTTTGAACAGGAATTGATGCTGTATGTTGTCAAATGCCTTTTCTGCATCAATTGAGAGGACTTTGTGGTTCTTCTCTCTTCCCTAATTGATTTGTTCTATCACATTGATTGATTTGCAAATGCTGAACCACCTTGCATCCCATAGATTAATCCCATAATCTTTTTAATGTGGTGTTGGACTCTATTAGCTAGGATCTTGTTGAGTGTTTGCATTTGTTTTTTGAAGGACTTGGTGTAAGCTTCAACTACATTTACAAATATTTAGGAAATGTGTTGATGTTTTGTCCAGTGGAGAAAAGTCGGTTTTGGGGGGAAGGTTTTAAAGAAATATATTTTTAGAATTCTAATTTTAAAGTGATCTGGAGTAGATTCTCAGAGCCAAAAAGGACAAGAGAGGAAGATTTCTAGCTCAGATAATATGAATAGAGAAGAGAAAATGGACAAGGAATGGACAAATCTGCCTAAAAAATAAATGAGAAGTTAATTCAGTAGATAGCTTTGGGGGAAAAGACATGAAAGAAGATCTTGGGAAAATTTCCATAAAATATAAAATCATGCTTACGTTAAGATACTTAGATACTTAAAATTGCTTATACTATGCTATTTTGTTAGTGGAAATTGTTTGTGTCATTTATAAAAACTAATAACTGCACACTTAAAAAACTAAGAAACAAAGATCCTTATCCATTTGAAAATGTTCCTTTTGAAGAGTTTTAGTTGATTTTGAATACATTTGTTAAAAATATTTTTACAGTAAGGTCTTCCAATTATTTTATGTTTTTTCATTAAAGTATAATTGACACCCAATGTTACATTAGTTTCAGCTGTAAACATAGTGATTCAACAAGTCTGTACCTTCTGCTGTGCTTACATGTGTAGCCATCATCTGTCAGCATACAATGCCTTTATACCATTGACCATATTTCCTATGCTGTACCTTTTATCCCTATGACTTCTTCATTTCATAACTAAATTCTATATTTCCTACTCCCCTTCACCCATTTTGCCCATCTTCCCACCCCACCCCCAATTATTTTATAAGAACAACTAATTAATATCATGAAAAGTAGAAGTTTACTAACCCCATTTCAAAACATCATTTGTATATTTGGTAGATGAGATTGAAAAATGAATGCTGTGTAAGTGGTTTTGTAAGTATAGCTAATCTATTTCTTTCATTTCAGTGTATTTATTTATTTATTTATTTATTTTAAAGATTTTATTTATTTGACAGACAGAGATTACAAGTAGGAAGAGAGGCAGTCAGAGAGAGGAGGAAGCAGGCTCCCTGCTAAGCAGAGAGCCAGATGTGGGGCCCAATCCCAGGACCCTGGGATCATGACCTGAGCCAAAGGCAGGGGCTTTAACCCACTGAGCCACCCAGGTGCCCCACAGTGTATTTATTTTTTATTTTACTTTTTAATTACTGTATCAGAAAATGTCAAACCAAGATTTTCTAAAATAATGCATGTTCAATCATATTATGTGCATTGATTATTGGTGAGAAAAATATTTTCACACAATTACTAAAATCAAAGCTTTTTAAGTATTACGTTATCTTTTTCTCATCTTTTAAAATTTCTTGTGTGACATGATAAATGTGTTTTAGCATAATATTCAGAATTTGCTTTACTGATAGAATTGTCTGATAACATTCAGAAATTGCTTTACTAATACAGATGTACAATCAGAATTTTGGAGATTACTCTTACAGATATAGAGACATGTAAACAAGAAAAGTTTGGTAAAATATGAAAAGTGCTATCCCAAAGGAATGACTGCTATTACACACAGGGAACAAATTGCCTGGGGGAGTCAGAGGAGACTTTAATAAATAAAGTGTCCTAATGCTGTATCTCATTAAGTATAGATAGGAATTTCTTAGGTGGTTACATCAAACTCTCTCTCTCTCCCCTTCTCTCTCTCTCTCTTTTTTTCTTTTTCTTTTTGACAGAGAGAGAGATCACAAGTAGGCAGAAAGGCAGGCAGAGAGAGAGGGGGAAGCAGGCTCCCGCTGAGCAGAGAGCCTGATGGGGGGCTCGATATCAGACTCTTTACAAAAACAAAGAAAAATGTGACATTTCTCAAGTGATTTTATATTGCTGAGGTCTGCTTAATTCAGTGATTCATGTTTCCATCAATAAATGTAAAGGAAGGAAAAAAAATCAATTGCAATAGATGAGTATGAGACTCTAAGTAGATATATAGAACATTGGCTTGTCTAAATTTACTTCCTCTTAGCTCTGTTACTGTACCATTTTTATCTTTTTGGGTTTTATAGTCTTCTGCAAGAGAAAAAATATTGCTAAAGATCTCTGTAGTGACGGTTTTCATTCTGGTCAATGTAAGAAAAATGTTAAATATTCATAAAGACATATGATATATGCAAAACAATTTTCTTAAGATGGTCACACTTCTTTCATAGCACTTCCATAGCACTAACCATGATATACTGAGGTACCAAATTAATTTATTCATACTTCTGAGCTCATTGACATAAAGCATATTTGTCATTGCATTTTTTTTCATTCCCACATTTCCTGGCACATACTAGTCATTGGTATGGTTGTTTTGTTTTTTTAAAAAATTTAAATTCACTTACCTAACATATAGTGTATTAGTTTAAGAGGTAGAGGTTAGTGATTAATCAGTTTTATATAATACCCAGTGCTCATTATATCACATGCCTTCCTTAATGTCCAACACCCAGTTACCCCACACCCCCTCCATCAACCCTTAGTTTGTTTCCTATGATTGAGAGTCTCTTATGGTTTGTCTCCCTCTCTGATTTTGTCTTGTTTTATTTTTCCCTCCCTTCCCCTATAATCCTCTGTTTTGTTTCTTAAATTCCACATATGAATGAGACCATATAATTGTCTTCCTGATTTGACTTATTTCACATAGCATAACACCCTCTAGTTCCATCCATGTCATCGCAAATGACAAGATTTCATTTTTTTATGCCCGAGTAGTATTCCATTGTATATATATCCCACATCTTCTTTATTCCTCTGTCAATGGACATCTAGGCTCTTTGCATAGTTTAGCTGTTGTGGACATTGCTGCTATAAACATTGGGGTTCAGGTACCTCTTCGGATCACTATATTTGTATCTTTGGGGTTAATACTCAATAGTGCAATTGCTGAGTCATAGGATAGCTCTATTTTCAACTTTTTGAGGAACCTCCATACTGTTTTAGGCATTGGTATGTTTCTTAAACTGAAAGATTAAAATCAAGACTTCATGGTAATTTATTTAAATCTAATTCACATTAAGTTTACTTTCAAAACTATTTTGAAGATTTTTGTGAAGGATATGTAGACTTACATCTAATAAAATTCAATAAAATATAAATTGAAAATAGCCTGAAAAAGAAGACGATGCAAAGATACTAACTAGGAAAGTAATTGTATTTGTACTGTATCATTTCATTAAAACCACCTTAAGACTTAGTGACAGCAACGATTTATTTTTTCTCACAAATCTTTGGGTTTGCTGGGCTTACCTAGGTGTATTTTCTTCTGGTTTTACTTGGTATCATTAATTTGGCTGAAATAATTTGCAACTAAGGCTGGAAAATCCAAGATAGCATCATACAGATGTCTGGGGCCTTGATGCTATCTGTTTCACTGAACTTTGTCTCTACATGTTCTCTTCATTCCGTTATTTAGACTGGATTTCCTTTCATGATAATAGAAGTTTACCAAGAGAGTGATAGAAGAAAATGTGAGACCTTTTGAGAACGTGGCTTTAGAACTCATACACCATGATTTTTGCCCTCATCAGAGTTACAATTCTGTCCCAGATATGGAATTGATGAAAATAGACTCCACCTTTTGACAGGACGATTTATAAAGAATATGTGGCTGTATTTAACCTACTACAGTAGAATATACTTAGTTGTTGAATATAAAATTTGTTTCTGAGCTGCCTGAAAATGAGGGGGAAATAAGACACTAATGTTATCAAAATAAAGAACAAATACCAGAAAATTTGATTTGTAAAATCCCTTTATTTTTTCAATAATACTTGCAATTTTTAAAGAATTTGAAAAATGTGAAAGGAATTAAAATGTACTACAAATCTAATTATCCAGAAATAACCATTATAAGTTATAAAACGTGTCATCTTTCTATTCTTTATGTTACAGATAGAAGAATGTATGAATGCTTAACTAAGTGAAAGAAGTAGCTATACAAAACTGAAATAATACTCTCAAGCTAATGCAGAAGCATTTTATTTCATTTAAATAGAAAAAAAAGAAAGTGGGGGCACCTGGGTGGCTCAGTGGGTTAAGCCTTTGCCTTCGGCTGAGGTCATGATCTTGGGGTCCTGGAATCGAGCGGTCTCCCTGCTCTGTAGGGAGACTGCTTCCCCCCCCCCTCTCTCTGCCTGTCTCTCTGCTTACTTGGGATCTCTGTCTGTCAAATAAATAAATAAAAATCTTAAAAAAAAAAAAAAAGAAAGCGAATGTGAGATCATATTATAAGATATGTGCTAAACAGGTCTCTCTCAAGTTTAAAAATAAGGAAAATTATTAATACGTTAGTCATTTTTTAAAATGATTTTATTTATTTATTTGACAGAGAGAGACACAGCAAGAGAGGGAACATAAGAAGGGGGGGTGGGAGAGGGAGAAGCAGGCTCCTCGCTGAGCAAGGAGCCCGATGTAGGGCTCAATCCCAGGACCCCAGGATCATGACCTGAGTAGATGGCAGACGCTTAATGACTGAGGCACCCAGGTACCCCGTTAGTCATATTTTTTACTATCTTTTTAAACTTTGGAGTTGGTCAAACTTCTGCTATGAAAGTTAACAATATTAGCACTACTGTATAACCTATCCTCTTTATACCATCAAATGTCTGATTATTATATAATTTAAAAAAAAACTTTAATTGAACCATATCTAGTCTTCAGACTATTTCTGAATAGTAGTCTTCAGACTACTTCTGAACTTATTTCAGAAACCACTGCCGAGATGTAGAAAGAGAAGTAAAGTAAGCCCAGACTGTATCAGGTCTAGATGGACTTGAATAAAGAAAAATGGAGGCTCAGTGAGAAATAAAAAAAATAAAGACAATTTATAATCTTTGTTGGAATGCCCTGCTTTTCCCTCTTAGATTTTATTAAATATCCAATATTGGACTTTTTTATAAGCTCTTAATTTATAGTACTTCCTGTATTTCATTTATTTTTAAGAATTTGATGCTTTCTTCCTCATTTTTTATACTGCATAAATACCCCAAACTGCAGTGTGTTTCAATCAATAACAAATCTGGTCCATGAATTGAGCTTCAAAATTTTCTTCTTGATTGCTGAAATGAATCTGCATTTCCTCACTATATGTGAGGTATTTGGTATGTGGATGTCTTAAGTGGACTAATAAGTTCTTCTGCCTGTGACAGTGTTACCATTTTGTTTCAGGAGACCCTGATAGATTGGTGTGATGAAAAGGAACTTAACTTGATATTAACAACTGGAGGAACAGGGTTTGCACCACGAGATGTCACTCCAGAGGTGAGATAGTATGTGCTTTTCTCATATTCAAGAAGTAGGCTATTCATATTATCATTCATCTTTTTCACTGTTTTATATTATTTTTAATTTTGCAAGGCAGAACAAGAGACTTGTGGTTCTAAGAATGTAAAAACTTTGCTGTGGAAGAATTGTTATATAAAAAATGTTTCTTGACTTTTTTTCTTTGGATTTATACAAACATGATATAAAATGAGGAAGATTGAACTAGTCCAGAAGATAACTTTGCTTTTGTTTAGTGGTCTGTGATAGAAGTTGAACTTCAGGTGTATTGTTAAAGGAGGTGATAGCAGAACTTTAACTCTTAGCTTTGCTTCTGGTCTGATGTACTTTGTTAATGTAATTCAAAATTATCTGATTTCTCTGTTCTTGAGATACCCTTGTCATTGGTCTTAAAGCACAGCAAATTACAATAGAATATATATACCATATTTATAGTACTTTTGAAGAGAATGGATTCCATAGTTTGTAATTCTAATGTGAATTTAAATGCAAAATTTAATAAGCCAAAAAGCAGAATTAATATGTAGGCTTTATGCCACAAGAATCTTACCTTAAACCTTTGCATGAGGAGAAAAGTTAGGGAGAGAATGAAGAGTAGGCAGTGATCAGTGATACAGGGAAAAGAGTCTTTTTTTTTTTTTGAAGGAAGCCATAAACCTCAGAATCATATGCAGACTTATCTTACCACTTGTAATATTGTTTCCTTTACCTCCCAAAAAAGTGTTTGCTGGCTGAATTTCAACTTAATGTTAAAATGTCCTTCTATTTTCAAACCAATACATGATTTTATCTACTGTTTGATTAATATAAGACATTTCTGCTCTGCATCTATTAAGTATTTACTCTCCTTCTTACGCTATCATAGTAGTTTTCAAACTTTGGCCTGCACCACAATCAAACTAAGGGCTTGTTAAAACAGATCATTGGGCATACCCACAGAGTTTCTGATTCAGTAAATCTGCAGTGGGTCCTGAGCATTTGTATTTCAAACAAGGCCCCAGGTGATGCAGATGTTTTGGGCCCATCAACCATACTTTCAAACTTTAAAAACCACATATCTAGTATATGAAAATGGAAATTTTTTTCACAAATTGTAAAATACTTTCTGTTCTTCTATGTAAAAATTGTGACAGAATATTTTGGGATATTTTTATGATTAGATTTATAACGTGGTTTGATTTTAAAGCAATCAGAATAGAGTTGTAGTGTTTTCATGACTAAAAAAGAAGTCATTCTTACATAATAAGCTTCTGGGTGTTAAGGGGAAATGGTCCTTTGGCCAATTTTTACATTTCTTTTAGACTTTGAGACTAACTTAAAAAGTACAATTGGAAGGAAGCCATCTCATGTAGAGGTGTGTTTGTGTTTTGTTTGTAAGAAAATTGCTTACATATGTGAAGAATTTTTGGAGTCTGGTCGTTCTGCTAAGTATTTGAAGTAAATGACCTTGACTTTATATTCCCTATTTCTTCTGTGATGATTTAATAATATTGTATCATTTCTTTTTATATCAGAAAGTAAGTTGCTATGGAATTTATTTATAACCAGATAACATTATTTTAATTAGGGGAGAATAAATCTCACAGAGTTAAGTATTTTATATTCTGTGGTGTGTCAAGTTATTATCAAAATGATAGACTGAAAATATAAACCTTTGAATTTTGGTTCTGCTACTTATTAACAGGGTGACCATAGACTAACTATTGAACTCCTGTGTGCCTCAATTTCCTATGAAATGAGGCAAACAAAAGCGCCTATGTACAAGGGTAGCTGTGGGATTCAATGAGAACTATTTCTGGCATGTTAGTAAATGCTATATGCAAGGGTTAACTTAGTAAGGGTTAATTTTTTTTATTAGTTGCTACATAAATACTAAGTGAACAATTTGGTTAGTTGGGTTTTGTTTTTTGTTTGTTTGTTTTTTGTTTGTTTTTTTTTGATACGTAACTACCAAATAGAGAAAAACAGTCTTATCATAGATTTAAAGTATATCCATGAAATCTTTATGATCTTGTTATTTTTAAATTTTGATGTAGTAAGTTTCATATTTTATCTTTTTTCATCTTATTGTAAATCAGAGGTCTTAAATTTCTACCATTCTAATATGTGTTTATCCCATCCACTTTTTTTTAAGTACTGTTAGTTGATAAGAGTCTCTTTCCCTGACCATGTATGTTTTATTATATCAGAAATTAAGAATTCCTTTATTCTTAAATGAATGAAATCTCAGTTACCTTAAAACCTTAGAGGTGCTATTAAATTCTTACATTTAAAATGCCTATAGCAACTACCTACGTAGAGTTGTATTTGAGTGTTTTCTTTAAATAAGTTTAAAATATACATAAATGGGTTTTTCTTAATCTTTTCTTTTTTTCAGAATGGGTGACTTACCAATTGTAAATATCTTGATTTTTAATGGGTTTCCTTTATTTCATATTTTATATGTAAATACATAGGGTGTGACTATCTACAGCGGAAGTCCATAGAACTGTTAAGCATTTGAAAAATAAACAAACATAAAAGCAATGTAAGTCCAACCAAAAATAATTCTACTGATTTCCTATCTTCACTATATATTTACATGCTTGTCATTCTTCTAATATCCAAATTAGAACACTGGATGCCTGCTAGGAACCCAGAAATATAATTTGGGTTCTGTGATAATACAGTTATTTGTCTTTAACTAGTTTGTCTTAGGTAATTGTGCTTAAAAAGAGAAGAAACCATTTTTAGACTACATTTAACTATAGATAACTTAGATTTACAAAAATTTTTAAGTATTCAAGTTATAGAAAACACATATTAAATATTAAGGTAAAATAATAAAAAACTTCTCCACTAAGGTATAAATATTTTACAGTCAATAATTGACAGTGAATAGTCTAATCTACAAATACAAGGGACAATTGTTTGTGGAATGTGTGTGTTGTTAGGAAGAAAATGGGGGAAACAAATAGAATAAATGAAATAAAGCAATCTAAACTTATTGTCGGTAGGTATGAACCCTAGAGAAAATGAAAAGTTTAATAAACTTGGGTTTCTTTCTAGATCTATTAAAAAGGAAAATGGAATAGCAACATCAGTAAAGTATATCTTTTCTCCTTTTTTTCTTTTTAATAGAAATAAGGCAATTGGAATCAATCTCCCTAAATTATGAAATTGTTTCTGTTTTTGGGCCCTGTATCATAGAATATGGTTCATCGGATATTTGCATGCTTTCTGGCCTGCTCCCTGCCTCTAAAATGAAAAACTCGCAAAACTTATTTTAGAGTTTATTTTAACATAAAAATCTTTATTTTTTTAAAGAATAGATTTTATTCTTTCTCCACCATCAGGGGCCTGTGGAGGCTGGCTGGGAATGGGACTCCTAAAATGCCAAATAATGTCTGGAAGGCTGTGGTCCAAGGCCATTTTGCTGACTATTAGCGGGGTCTTCGTAACCAGAGGGAGTACACAGCTCTTCTTTAAATCTAAGGTGTATATACTCGATTTGAAACAGAATTCTATCTAGGCAAGAGATGTGCTTATGTGTACAAAGCAAAGAACAACACAGTGATTCCTAATGGCAAACCAAACAAACCAGAGTAAAATGGGGAAAAGTAACCTGTGCTCATGGGAACAGAGACATGGTTTCTGCCAAATTCCGAAGCAACCTACCTGCTAAAGCCATGTGATGCTGTACCCCTCAAGGATT
Source organism: Mustela nigripes (assembly GCF_022355385.1). Lineage (NCBI taxonomy): Eukaryota > Metazoa > Chordata > Mammalia > Carnivora > Mustelidae > Mustela > Mustela nigripes. The sequence goes on from NC_081569.1 coordinate 111,735,638, forward strand.
TAAATTTAATGAAAAGTAAATAAATAAGGGTATAGAAAAAAATAGATTTTATTTTCAGGGCTCCTGGCTGGCTTAGTTGGAGTAGCATTTGTTTGACTCTTGATCAGCAGGTCATGAGTTTGAGCCCCTCATTGGGCATAGAGATTACTTAAAATAAATAAATAATTTTTTTTTTTTTAAGAGTAGATTTTAGTTTCTGTTACCAAAGGTTGAATAATCTCTTGGCATTGGTGAAATGCTAGTAATTGTAAAATTCTATAGAATATAAGAATTCATTGCTATATAAAGTATTACCTCTTTGTATCTCATTATTAGTTAAAAACAATATATGTCCAAAATAGGTCTTGTTACATCAAGAATCTTATTATTCTTAAAAAGTAAAATTAGGGACTTATAAGTGAGATGAAGTGAAAACCCTTTAGACATAAATTCTAGAAGAGACTAAAAGATCAAGAAACTTTAAAAAATGTATATATCATTACAAAGAAATGTTTTATGTTATGGTAAATTTGAAAATATTAAACTATTTTATATTAATAAGGTAAAAATAACTTTAAGCATTTTTAGATTTTTATGCTACATCATAATAAAGGGTTGGGTACTAATATTTTATCTTGATCATAAATTAAAGAGTTAAATAGAAGCCCAGCATACATCTTAATTCTCATCCATTCACTCATTCATTCATTAAGCTTTTTATTTTTAATCCTTGATATGTATCCAATGCCATACTGGGTACTGGAGTTTTAAAAAATTAATAAGACATTGTCTCTATTCTCAAGAAACTCTTAATTTGTTTTGGGAGTTGGTAAAAGTCCTATAGACCAAATCCAGCCTGTCTTTTTGTTGGTGTTGGTGTTGATGTAGCTTATGAGCTAAGAATGGATTTTGTATTTTTTTAAGTGGCTAAAAAAAAATCAAAAGGAGAATAATACTTTGTGGCACATAAAAATTGTTTGAAGTTTAAATTTCAGTCTCCCTAAATGAAGTTTTATTGGAACACAGCTACAGTCATTCATGTATGTAATACCTGTGGCTACAACAGCAGAGTTAAAGAGTTGCAACCAAAACTTTTCCTTTTACATGAATATTTTTTATATCAAAATCTACATTTTTCTAAAATTTTTTCTATTTCTCCTTTTGATTATTTAATTCTGACCAATTATATCAGGACACTTTTGTTATAAATTATCTAAGAACAATACTTTAAAATTTTTTTAAGAGTGAGATTTTACTTAATGTATCACAAATCCATTAGTTTGATGAATTTTGGAAATTCAAAATTTTATATATAATTTAGAATAAAAGATCTTTTACTTTTGTTATGCTGTATTGTCTATGGAGACAACGTGACAATACAATTCATTATGGCAGAAAAGTGTTTTGTCTTTGCTCCTTTTAAAATTAAGCATTTGAAAAATGAAACCCAACATCATTTCAGATTACTAAAGAAAAAAAAAGTAAATGTCAATTTTTAAAAAGCCCATAAAAAATGTGAGTTTTAAAAAAATGTGAGTAAAGATGTCATTATCATTCAACAGACCAACAGTCAACAAACTTTTTCTGCAAAAGGTCAGATGTTAAATACTTTCTGCTTTGCAGGTTATAAAGTTTTAGTTGCAACTATTTAACTCTGCTGTTGTAGCCACAGAAGTAGGTTCATTATGGAACTGAAGAGGCATCTAACAAAATGACCAATGCTAAAAGGAATAGAATACTCAAAATTTGGTACAAAGGATGGATTTCTAGGATTATGGATTCTGGAAGACATATTCTGTTTATAGCCCATAATATTTATATTTCTTTGGAACAGATTACTATTTAAACCATTTTATAAATATTTTCCACAAAAATATCAAATCAAAGAAAAATTGTTTATTTTGTGAAATTTGTTTTATAATCAGTGTTTCACAATTTACACATTTCATTATTTTAGGTGTGAGTGTACTGTAAGCCAGGGATCATTTTATGCAGTCATTTTTAGCCATTTTTCTTTCAAAATTATAATGCTTCAAAAGTAAGAATACTATATAAGTAAAATGTAGGAGACATCCTAGACCTGAGTTACTGACTATACTTAATGATTCTCAATTTGTGACTTGTGAAAATCAGTGAGAACATTTAATAGCTTCACCTAAAAGTTAACATTGGACATTTTGACAATCAGAAAAATTCTATATTACAGCAGAAGCATAGAAAAACATCATATGTAACAATTTCTGTTTTTGAAAGAAAATTTAGTCACTAACGTAAGACTTTTAAATTATGTAGTTGTTTTCAAGTATATATAATATTCTTCAGGAAACTTTATTTCCCTGGGAAAATATCATATACTGATATTCTAGAACTCTATAAATATTTATTTTACAGTGCTAGGAATTTTTTTTTTTTACTAAGTCCTGTTATACATGCTAGAACTAAATAATGACCATATTGAACTAGGATTTTGAGTACCTTAAAACTGTTCTGTATTAATAAGATAACTCAGCAATATGAAATTGATAAAACCAGGATATCAGAAACCCTTGTAATTGAAGTATTTTAAACTAGATTGAATAAAATACATCACTATTCTATGGTCAGATAAGGTTACACTTTATGCTATTTTAAGCTCTTCCTTTAATTTTTATGAAATAGTCCTGAACATAAGAACTATGTTACTATGTCTTACCTTTGTCAAAACATGGTGGGATGCAATATGATATAGTGGAAACACTAACAATATAGAGTCAGACATGAATTTGAATCTCAACTCTACCACTAAGTATGAAATTAAGGCAAATTAACCTATTCCAACTTCATATTTCTCATTTGCTAAATTAGCTAATGCCTACCTCTCAGGGCTATTGTTTCTAGTGATTGAGATTATAAGGTTAGCCAGTAATAATCAATAACACTTATATATAGCATTTACTATGTGTCAGCAGCTATTTTAAACATATGTTAATTCATTTAGTCTTCAGATGTATGCTGGGCTTCTATTTAACTCTTCAACCATATGAGGCAAGTACGATTTTATATCTATTTTAAAGATGGAGAAACTGAGACACAGATGAATTAATTGACTTGCCCAAGGTTATCCTAACTAAGTGAGTGAGTAAGTGACAATAATGCATACAAAGCATCCGGTATAATGCCTGGCACCTTTGTAGATGTTTGGTAAATGTTCATTTTTTTTCTTTACCCTTTCCTTCCTCATTTAATTAATATTACCTATTACCTCTAATTAGTTGTGGCAGCCCCAAATAGTTCAGCTATTAACCCTTGTACTTCTGATATCCTTAGTTAGCTACTGACGTATGTTGTGGATAATCTTAAAAAATAAAGATGTGAGTCAACATTTTCCTACTGCTACTTTCAAGCTTGGGGCAAAGGAAAAAGATTAAGAGTTTCTATACTGTATAGGATATGAAGAATGAGGCTTAATAGTGCAGTTACATTAAGTAACTCTTGATATCTTACCTGAACCTATGTATTTTAAGTCTCTAATTCCTCTGTTGTTTAAAGTTCTTGGAATATGGCTTGAATTAGCTGAGATATATGATATTCAGGGTAGCTTTTCCATAACATTCCACTTTATAGCTGGGGTTTGTAATTATTTTGCATATCCATTAAAAAACAGCATATGTCTTAGAGTATAGGCACATTTATGAGCTATCAGATTGCTAAAAACATCAATTATAGTTTTTGTTCAGTTTAACAAGTATTTGTCAAGCATCTTGGGCTTCACTGAGTGAGTACTATGAAGTACATGTACTCCTAAAACAGTCACCTGACAAATCAAGACAGTATAAACCCAATATCAGAAATGTGCAGCCAAAAGATTTCTTTAAGGAGAAAGATTAAGAGAAAGCTAAAATTAATTTTAGTTACAATTAATCAGTACTTAAAAAGTAATCAGCAAAAAATTGGGGCAGGTAGTAGTAAAGTTAAAATTGAAGAAGAGAGATAGGATTCAGATTAGGAGAGAAGAGGAAGGACATTACTACTGGGAATAAGAAAGAAGGAGAAATGTATGATCAGCCTACAGAGAAAGATAAAATTAAGAAAATCCTCCTGGCTAGAATCCTGGCTAGAGCAGAGGATTCATTTTACATAGAAAGATGGATAAACTAGACCTCTTATTTTAATCTCTTTCTTAGAACATCTAGAGTAGCACCATCTGTAGAGATTTAAAAAAAAAAAAAAAAAAAAAAAAGCAACTGTCCTAATTCTGAGACTCCTTAGAAGACAGAATTCTTAAGTCTAAGTCTACTATAAACCAGTACACACAGTAAAATCACACCATCAAGGCTCTTTAAAAGCAGATACTTTTTGAGATGTCATTTATTTAAATACACATTAGCATATTCTTCAGTAGGGCTAACTTCATCATTTTTGGAGATTTTTTAAAAATATTTTTTGTTTTCTTTTGTTTTTAAGTCCTGATTTAATCTACAGACCTAATGAATATCCACACCATTATTTGCAGATAAAACTGAAACTGCTGTGAAGCATCAAGTTCTAGTTTTTTGATTTGTTGTTTGGAAACATTTTTCTCATCATAGATTTTGTCAGTGATGTGTCTCAAATTAGCTTAGTGTTTTATATAAAATTACAAACTATGTAAAAAAAATAGAGAAATCACAGTATCTCAGAGTTTGAAGAGAATTCAAAGGCCATTATGTTCAAAGTCCTAGCATACCCTTTTCATCATTCCCAACCTTTGTCTGAACATCTCAATTGCTACATCTTCCATCTGGAAGTTTGTTGCTTTTGCAACTCTGTTGTTTGAAAGTCCAGACATATCAAACTGAAACCTGGCACCTTATCATTTCTACCCCATGGTTCTAATTTTTCTGTGCACTGTACAAAAGAATGTAGATTTCCTTTTTACATGATAGTTCTCCTAATATTTGAAGATAAATACTACATTTACCCCTTATGTCCAGTTACTTTTGTATTTTTTTGCATGCATTTTTTTCTCATTAAACACAGAATGTGTTCCCATGATATTCAATCTCTGTTTTACTTATGCATTAAAAAGAAAGGCTCCTTGGTATTATTGTACCAGGGGAAAGGTAAAGATACAAAATTCAATAATTTAGATAAAGTAATTAGGGCAATAAGTGACATTGAATTTAAAACTATTATGTTGAAAGGCTCCTATTACATATAGTAAAAATAAAGGTACATTGTTCCTTCAGGTCAGAATTTTAAAATTTTGAGCATAAGGCAAAACCAAAAATTTCATACATGAAGAACCTATATATAAAATACTGTCTTCATTCCCTTAAGTATGTTTCTTAATTGTATGCCTACTCTGCATCAGAATATGTACTGACCTTTTAGGGGCCCTTAAGATGATCATCATCAGTAAACATACAAATAATTACAAATACACTTATTATGCTAAATTCCATATCTATTTAGAACTCTTACTAGAGAAGTAGTATTGCCCATATAAACTATTTGTGAGGCAGCGTAACACAGTCTTTAAGAGTACAGACTACTTGGATTTGAATCCTAGATCTTCCTTTTACTAGTGACCTTATACAACTTACTTAACTTGCTGTACCTCAGTTTTACTATGTGTAAAATAGAAAGAGTAAGAGTACTTACCTCATAGGGTAGTTATACTATGTGAATTAACATAAGTAAAACTAAAAAAGTATATACTTGCTACATAAATATTTGCTATTATTATCTACAATATAAATAGAGCTTTAGCTTAAAAATGAGTAGATAATGGTTGAATAAATATTGAAAGAATTTTCTCTAGGGAAAAAAATCCAGTAGGATAGAACCTGAAGTATACAATGGTATAGCTGTGGGAAAGGAGTTGATTGTTCTATAAGGACGAATTGATATAAGAGGACATAAATCATATTTCTTTATGAAGATTAAAGATAGCATTATAGTTCTGGGTGTCATTGAGATGATTTAAGTGTTTCCCCCTTACCTTCTCCACCTCTTTCCATAAGTTTGATTGTTGTATATGATATACTTGTATGTCTTAAACCTTAAGGTGAAACTTTATGTAAGAAAGATAAGTCAGGTGATTATGAGGTGATTTTGAATAGGGTTTTGCAAGTTTTTAAAATACTTTTCTATAAAACATGGGCATTTGAACCAATGAGAAAATAACTGTTAGTTTTGAATATTGTATAAATATAATAGTCTTTTTATAATGTGTCTCTTGCTTGTGGTGATTCAAGACTATAGTTGTTTAGGAGACCACATTATAATGAGGTCAGCTTAGTATAACCCCATTGATGAAGTTCAAAAGAGATTCACATCATACCAGTTTCCCACTCCTGTTAAACAGGATATGTTAAATAGGGTATTGGTTTGATAAGAACTCTGTTTGTGGGCCTTATTTACTTTCTCATTCCCTTCCTTTTGCCATTTTTAAGACTTACTTTACCTATGATATATCCTATCATTAAGATGAGGCTGCTTTTATAGGGTCAATAGATCAATGAATATCACCACCAGTATAAGATAACATTTAGAGGAATGAGAAGGCTACTTTTATAGATACTAAAAGCAAATCCTAGTATAAATGCGTCTTCCCTCCTAGGTGTCTTGGGCAGAAGCAGCAATGGTATTAACAATGCTCTAGTTTAGCATTGCTCAAACTTTAGTTATTACTCTTTGCCTTCTAAGTATAAAATATCTTTGGACAGGAGTCAGCAAACTTATTCTTTTCAGGTCCAGGCAATAAATACTTCAGACTTTGTGGGTTCTGTACTCTCTATCATAAGCATTCAACTCTGCCAGCCCTGTGGCACGAAAGCCACCATAAGATGATATAAATGAATGAGCCTCACTGTGCCCCAATAAAAATGTATATATGGATACTGAAATTGGATTTCATTTAATTCCCACATGTCATGACATACTATCGTATTTTGTTTTTTTCCAATCATTACAAATTTAAAGATCATTCTTAGATTGAAGACGATGCAAAAAACAGGCAGCAGGCAGGAATTGTTCCCTTGGCTATGATTTGCCAAAGCCTATTTTAGAATATTCCTACCATATAGTGTACTAGTATCTCCTCTGTTAATCAAAGGCTCATAACATGTGGGCTTTTAGAAGAATGCTCTGAGAATTTAAGAGAGAGAAAGGTGATGCACCACAAGAAATTAACACTTAATAGATTCAAATATATCTTGAAAGCCTACTGTATATATGTCAGGCATTGTTCAAGATGCTGTGGATATAGCAATAAACAAAGAAGTCAAAAGTCCCTGCCTTTATGAAATTTACATTCTAGTGGATGACAAAAATATAAGTAAACAAGTAAAATGTATAGTATTAGAGATGGTGATAAGTACTGTGGATAAAAATAAACCAGGGAGAGTGAATAGATAGTGTAGGCAGAAAGCAGAGTTGTAATTTTTAAAAGGCCATTAAGGAAAGCTTTAATGATAAGATGACATTTGAGCAAAGACATAAAGGAGATGGAACAAGCAATGGATCATGTAAAACCTGTATGACACCATTAGTATAATGGAGAGTTTTGAACAGAGGCACTACATGATTTGACTTATATCTTAATAGGGAAACAATTTAGGAAGCTATTGAAATAATCCAGGTGAAAAATAATAGTGACTTAGACCAATGATAGAGGTGAAGGTACTGAGAAATAGACTATTTATATATTTTGAAGATAGAGGTAAGAGATGAAATAAGAGCAAGAGAGAAGTCAAGTATAAGACCCAGGGTTTTGACTTGGGCAGTTGGAAAGATGGAGTTGTCATTTACTGGAAAAGACTGTGGGAAGGGGAGGTTTGACGAGAAACATCAGTTGTAATTTGGTCATAGAAATGAACTGCTTTTAGATATCCAAATGGAGATGTTAAATTGGCAATTAAACACATGCATTTGGAGTTCAGAAGAGAAGTCTAAGCTGGAGGTACTTTTTTAAAAGTCATCAGCATCTTCATGGAATTAAAATCCATGACAATTGATGAGATCACCAAGGTATTTACTAGTATTATTACTTATTTATTGGTATTACTGCCCTTGCTTTTTTTCCTCATCCACTTTCAAAGAGGTAGGTAGTTTCTAGTAACTTATCCCCTCTGCTCACTCACAAATAGCAGGGATCCCACTGAATCAGAAACCTGACCTACACAGGAAGTACTATTAGTTGGCCATACTCAAATTTTGCCATGGTATAAACATGGGAGTGAGTTTTCCCAAGTACCTCCTTGCTGGAAACGTTTGCACTGGAGGTAAGTGTGAAAGGGGAGGCTGTGGGAAATGACGGGGTGAGGGCTTCCTAAACCTTTCCCAAACCTTAAAAATTGCTTGATTCTGAGGAATGGGGAAGGTTCAGGCTGGTTCTTATTTCCCTGAACCAGTTCATACAGCCCTAAATTTGACCTGCTTTCCTCAAACTGGGAGTCAGAAATCCCTTTTCTCTTCTGTTTTTCTGCTGCAGAAATTCCCAACATTCCCATTTTGTGGGCTCCAGAAAGGGGTAAGCGAAGACTTCAATCCCAGCCAATCATTTCCAGATTAATAATTTTTAGTGTTTTGGTTTGTTTTTTTTTTTTTTATCATCATAAAGAATGCTTGGACCCATTTTTCCCATCCATTTAATTTCCTTGTGGATTGTTATGTATCTATGTTCTAGGATCATTCTGTATCCCTGGGCAATAGAGTTCAGATTCATCTGCTATTTCCATTTGTGTGCTATTCTCTTGTGGATTCTCATATGCAGTTTATTGATGACTGTTTCCTAGATGGAAGAAACCCAGTTCAGGAGACTGCTTTATTCTCGATTTCATCTTTTCCTGAATGGTGTTTTTGTTCCCCAGCTAACAGCTCTTCCCTACCCTATACAACCGCTTCTGATGATCTGTCATTGCTTCTCTGTTGTTCTGTCTTACTGCTTTGACTGCCTTTGATTTTTGCCTCTACTTTTTGCCCCACTTTATGCATCTGCTGAATGATTTGCATTCTTCACTTACTGGTACTTTGTCTATCAGCAAATGGCCTGATACTGCCATATCCATCTGCTACTTTAGCTTTAGACTACCCAGCACTGTTTATCTGCTCTCCTACCATTCTGTATCATGGCCTTCCAAGTGCTATGCCATCTGCCTGCTTGATCTTGCCCTGTCCAATCTATGCCTGTAATATTTTAAGTAGGTTCATATTGTTTAGCACTTCTGCTACCTATCTCCACTTGTCTTATGCCACTAAGTTGGACTGCTAAGTTTGCTTGACTACTGTCTCCTTTACCTATTTGCTGCACATGGCTGCTCCATTAATTAACCTGAGACATTGCATTCATCTCCTCTGTACTCAGCCTTGCAACTTGCTGATCAGCTCATATTGCCTCCTTTATACTTTTCTGCATCTGGTAAATCACTGGCGTTATTCCTCTGTTGTCTTGTAACCTTGATCAGATTTTATTTCCAAGAAAAATGTTGCCTACATATTGTCCAAACATATCTTAGAAATAGGAAAATACTTCACTTTTTAACAGTCCAGTACAGTTTACTCCTAAACTGACTTTTCAACTATCACCCATCCTTTCTCCTTTTTTATACAATTCCACATTCTTCCCTTTATTTAGCAGTAGATTTTTTTCAAATAATGTATCATCTTTGCTTCAGTTGACCTTTCACATCATATATTATGTACTTTATTTTCTTGTATACAGGATCTTTCAGTGATTTTCCATATATTAAATTTATTTCCTGGTTTATTTTCCATGTTGCAGGGCTTCATGAGGATGAGTTATTCCTATTAATTTTATCATTTTTAATAAGACTGGAAGAATTTCTTAAAATTTAAAGTAACATCTCCAAAAATAATAAATTTAGTTATAGTTCTTTGTGGTTAGTTTAAAGTAGCTTTCCACCCTGCTCCATTTTTCCTTTGAGAATATCATTTCTCAGCCGCCCCATAATTTATGTAATATCAGTTCTTTAGATATCCTTTTGATGTATTTATCTTTCCCTCCTTTTAGACTATATTTTCTTGTGTGTAGGTAAACTTTAAATTGACATTTTCCCATTATTTGCTAAGTGCTTGACATTTAAAAAGAATTTGAAATACAAAATTATTTGCTTGAAGCTTGATGTCTTATTTACTTATATTTAAATGAGAAACAAGATCAAACAAGAAGTGGAGAAGAATTTTGCGAACAATTTCAAGAGTCTAAGGAGATTGAAAGTGGGGTGTGGTGTGTGTGTGTGTGTGTGTGTAGATTTGAGGTGTTCCTTGTGTGTAGTTGTGAAGTGTACTTTGTGTGTATGTATCCACAACATCATTGTGCTTGAAGTGTGGAAAATTCTGAGTATCCGTATTAAATTTTATTTTACTTTTATGAAAAATGAAATGGGAAAGGAAAGGGAAGAAGCTAAAAAGAGAGTGATAAATTTAGGGAGCATAGAAAAAGAGTATGGACATTTTTTTTTCCTTTTCCTTTAACAATAAAGGTAAAATTAGTGTGAAAAAAAAAGCTAGTGTAGGAAAGTCAAGAAAATAATTTCAGTAACTTTTAATTTTTTTATTGTGGCAAAATGCACATGACATAAAACTTACTGTTTCAACTCTTTTAGGTGTACAATTCAGTGGCATCAGTACATACAACCATTACCACTATGTGTTTCCAGAACTTTTTTATCGTGCAAAACAGAACTCTGTACACATTAAATAGTAATTCCCCAAACCTCTTTCCCCACCTCCCAGGCAAACTCTGTTTTAGTAGCTGTCTCAGAATTTGCATATTCTAGGATTTGCCCCATATAAGTAGAATCATTTAATTTTTGTCCTTGTGTGTTTGACTAATTCACTTAACATAGTATTTTCAAGTTTCATCCATATAGAAGCATGTATCAGAATTCCCATCCTTTTAAAGAGTAATATTCCATTTATGTATATAGTACAATTCATTTATCCATTTCTCTGTTGATAGACAACACTTAAGTTGTTTCCATATTTTGGCTATTATGAATAATACTGCCATTAGCAGTGATGTGCAAGCGTCTGTTTTTCTTTCCATTCTTTGGGTATTTACCTCGAAGTAAACTCCATAGCTTTAGTGTCCTCTTGTCTAAGAGGACACTAAAGACCTCAGGGGAACTGTAATATGTTCCCCTAAAAGTAATATGAAAGATGGTTAAGTCCAAGCTAGTGTATTAGGAGCAGAAGAAATTATAAACTTTTAGGAAGACACAGAGGACCAAGTGAGATTTGGAAGACCTTATATTTTAAGAATGAAAGGGAGAATGAAACTGGGCAGATAACTGATATTTGCGGAACAGCAAAATGATTCTGAAGGACATTGAATTAAAAAAATAAACCAACTTAAGGACAGATGATGGCCTTTTTTGAGATGGAATATTTCATGCTCTTTTAAAGAAGTAAGCATTTGAAAGGCAAGTTTTAAATGAAGATTATGGGATTGACATGAGGCAGCTAGGTTATATTTAGAGGAACCAAATATAGGAAGAGGAATTAATTTTAAATTCACTGGTACTCAATTCTGGATACCCAGTTTTCTACCTATAGAGGTTTTGCTAGAAAGATTCCTTTGACCACCCCTCCCGAGATTCTGATTCAACAGGATGGAGATATGGTTTAGGTAATGTGTGTATGCATGTGTGTGTGTTTAATCCACTGGTAAAATACAATGTGAGTTAAATTGAACTCTATGTCATAGTGTCCTAGACCTTGTAAGAATTAGGAAAGTTGGAAAGAACTGATCCTTGTCTTCAAGGACTTTAAAACTGAAGTAGTTAAATATGCAATAAAAATGATTTAGGAAAGAAGACTTTCAATCCATTATGTGATAATGTTTTCACATGTAAACAATTTTTTGGTGATTATACACACTTTGTCTAGCTTTTTTCAGCCATGGTTTCTCATCTAAGCTATTAAAAGCAAATGATTTGAGGAACTTTCAGTTCTCCCAAAAGTGATACATAAACTAGTACTCTTTCATATGCATAGGAGAGAAGTGAATTCATTACTTCCAATAATTCTCTCAGAACCTATTTTAAAAAGGCTTGTCTGTGCTATGTAATCTATTAGGAGTATGTAACACAAAGATAAGGGTATATTCTCAAGGAGCTTACATTACAAAAGAGGGAAAAAGACATTTAACCAAAAAAAAAAGTGTTTCTAATATTTCAAAATTTTGTTATTTTCTTCTGGTTCTTCAGAGAAAATGTTGAAGGCAGAGTAATTTTATATAAGGAAATCCTTTCACTTCTAAGCTTCAGTAATTCAGAAATAAGAATGTCTTCTATAATTAATGCCTCATTACAACTGAAGGATTCTGGTAATAGTCTAATGCCAGTAAAAGTCTCTAATTTTAAAACCTGGAGCATTCAGTAACAATTAGTGATTTCATTGGTAGTTGTTAATAAATAGCATTATCTAAACCCTATGTTATTAATTTTATAGTAAAAGAATAGAGAAGGCCCAGAGAAAAATTGATAACTAATTTTCAGGAGGTTGTTCTTGAATGTTATTGCAAACAAAATGGGGTATTCTTCTCTTGGGTATGTAACTATATACCAATATTGAAAATGTTTGGGAATTTAATTTATTCTCACTGCCAACTAAAACTTGCTGGAATTCCTGGTGTTAGAAGATTCAGTCATATTCATTGGTTTTTATTAGGAAGTCAATTAATTAGTCATCTGAGTTAGGAATTTATTGATGGGTACCATCAAACTTGAGAGCAGTAAGCTTCATTCACATTGCTCACTAATTCACAATGATTGCTTTAAAGGAATCTCTTTAAAGTGCTATACTTAAGTTTTACTAACCTATTTTTTCCTCCCATCTCCTGATGTCCTACTAAAATTATTTATTTTATCAGCATAGCTGAAGGAAGATCAAAGTTCTCATGTCAGGAGAGAAGCACCAAAATAGAAATTATATCCAGATTTAACTTGTTTACTTAAGAAAGTGAATAACTTTAAAAGATGTTGTTTCACTTATATTTATTCTGGAAAACATTTTTATGCAAACTAAAGATTACACAGAAATTTTAAGGTAAGGTGTAAGATCTGGGATAAAGAAAAATATAAATAACGTTTTATTAAACTTATTTTTATTAGTAATAAATATACTTTTCTTTTTCTTGTGATCCTGTTTTTATTTGAAGGAAAGCTAAACTGAAAATAGTTATATAATGTGGGGTTTTTTTTTGTGAAAGTTAACTTGAAAAGGCAGTTTCCCTATCACGCCCTTATTAGGACTCAAATCTTTTTTATACTTAATAACAAGAAAATCCCCTAAATTTCCTTAATATCAGGAAATTCTTTGTAGGCAACTACACCTAACAAACAAGTTGTCATTCTTTCCTGAAAACAGTGGGACGTATTCAGGATCTTGCAGAGGAAGATATAGCTTCCTTACATAAACATTTTGGGGAGGTAGTTTTACTCCTTTGATTTTGAATATAGATGGTGACAACAGCAGACACTAATAGTCTCTACATCCCCTAATGTCTTTCTCTTCTCTTTACTGTCCCACCTTCAAATATTTCAATGTTGCTAGCAAAAATTAATGTATTACACCTTTGGCACAGAGATCCAGTGGAGTGAGAAAGATCATTGAGAGAAGTTCATTGCCTCATCTATGGCAACTATTTGGTACAAAGATCCCTTGTGTATATTTAATAATATTTAATTTCATGGATATCAAAATTAGTACTTGAGTAGTTCACTAGTTAGATATTTGAAAGTTTACAAAATACAAGCCATCCCAAACATGTTGTATTTATCTCTGAACACATTTTAGATTTCTTATAATATTTCATCTTTATGAAGAAATAGAGATTATGTTCTATTCATGTCAGCAGTATTAAAACATCTTAGATGTTCAGGAATCAATATTTCTTTGGTTTGTCCCTAGCCATACTATAGTAGTAAATATGCATTTACTTTGGAGTTAAAGGTAATAATCCCAATGTAGATATCTTAAGCAAATATTCTGAAAGAAAAAAATCTCTCAGAAGTTAAATTTATTTTTTCTCATTCTCAATCCAATGCCTTCTGGCCAAAATTAAGATTGATCTTGTGAGGAGGTAAAGATAAAATGCCTTTTAGTATATCTTCTCATTATGGTTAGCTACTAAAAATAAAACTTAAGGGGCCCCTGGTTGCTCAGTCAGTTAGCCTCTGCCTTCAGCTCAAGTCATGATCCCAGGGTCTCTAGCCTCACATCAGGTTCTTTGCTCAGTGGGAAGCCTGCTTCTCCCTCTCTGCCTACAACTCCCCTTGCTTGCTCTATTTCTCTGTGTCAAATAAATAAGTAAAATCTTTAAAATATAAATTAAAGTAAAAAATAAAACTTAAGACCATCTGCAGAGAGCTCCTATTTTATTAACGAGAAAATTTGTCTTCAAATTTCCATAACTCCCAGTTAGTGTTAGAATATTAGGAACACAATATAACATAGTATTTTGCATGTGGTGAGTATTCAATAAGAGCATTAAATGGTGACCTTTTTATTGTGACACAATATTTAAAGTATTAAAGATGAGATTAAAGATAAGAAAAGAATATGGTCATTTATGAAAAAGAAAAGGTGGAGATTTTCAAGTATTTATCTTGGCTATTATTAATAACATTAAAAGAAACAATACCTGTATTTTCCTGAGTATAGATTTCTGATTATCCTGTTTTTTCCAAAAAAAGAATTTGGAAACATAGGAAGCAAAATGAAGTAAATAAAAATCATGAATAATCTTGGCACCTAATTATTGCCTAGGACAAAGTGATTAGTCTTCACATTGGGTACCCATCATAGATACAGGTTTATATCTTGGGTTTCTTAATAACATCATCCCAACTGTGTTACCATATCTACTAAAATTTACAGTTACTGTGTGCCAAACATTGTGATAAGCACTTTATATACTTTATATATTATCTTCTTTAATCATAACAAAGCTACATGAGTACCACTTAATAAAATTAGTTTTAGAAAGATTAAATCATGAAATAACCTGGATCCCAAAGCTAGTAGAAGGTAACAGAATTTGGATTTCAACTAGGTAGGTGGTCTTGACTGCACAGCCCTTGCTTTTTAACCACTCTCCTTTTTATATAAATTAAGCTTTTTTTCCATTAATAACATTTCTACCAAAAAGGGGAGGATTGTCAATCACTACAGAGTGTAAACAAGTTATGATTAATTTAAGTTCCCTATCTTAACCATTTAGGCTTTTTCTTATTTCCTATCATAGACATTCTTTTTATATAAATTGTCAAACTTTTCTCTTTTCTCAAACTCCATTCACATAATAATACTCAATTATTTCCTTACTTACCCTCTTACAGCAGAGGTCAAGCCCAAAAACAAAGGCATGCTGTTAATAAAGTACAAACATACTATTTTCTAACAGGCTAGTTATGCCCTTTGAGAAGTTTTCTTTTTTTCCATAGCTGATGCACAATAGTTTCTTTTCTAACTACTCTTTATGGAATGTTCATGTTAAATACTTTATGTACAGAAAATTATGGAACCTTAATATTCTAGAATTAATTGTCCATTCATAGCTATAAATCTTGCAAAAATTTATGATTAGGACTTTGAAAATACATAGCTACTGTAGTAGTTACTTAAAAAAAAAAGAACAAATACTTCTATTTATATAATTTTTTTTTCCTTGGCAAACTCATTTTTCTTAATGGGCATTCCAAAAGAAAGAATATTCTAGCATACAATTAATGTGAATTACCATTTGATTACCTACGTGCTTAAGGCATTTCATACACTTTTTCAGGTAGGTAGAGCATAATTCCCCTCCATTGTTCAAAACAGCTTTTTTTTTTTTTTAACTTGCTGCTAACATGCAAATCACTTCATGCCCCAAGTTTTTTAGTAAGTGAATTGTTTAACACCTGGCTTGAATTTTTCCACAGAAACTTTTATTTATATAAGTGAGTCTCAACCTGGGGATTTTTTTGGACCCTGAGAAACATTTGGCAAAGCCTAGTGACATTTTGGTTGTCAGAACTGAAGGAATACTACTGACATTAGATGAATAGAGGCCAGGGATGCTGGTAAACATCCTGCAATGCACTGAACATTGCTTACAACAGAGAATTTTCTGGCCCAAATTATAATAGTGCAGAAATTGAGAAATCCTCATTTACATAGTATTATTGAGTACTTACTTACTGCCAGGCACAGTGTTTGGGGCTGGGGACACATGGATAGAAAGTTATGATCATAGCACTCAGGGAAGTTACATTATGGTTAGGAAATGGAAAGAATTTGGTAAATAAACTGTAACATGATCATCAGTATACTAATGGTGTGTATGTAATGTATTAGGACCAGAATAAAGTCCACCTGGGGAGTTAGGGAAATTTTCAAAGAAGTGGAACTGTTATTATTGTTGTTTTTATTATTATTATTTACCTTTTACTTTAAGTTTACAAAAAGCACACAAATAGCATAGTTACAACTTAGTGGATTTTCAAAAAATGAACATACATGTGTGACCAGCATGCAGATCAAGAAACCAGATTATCAGCATCCCAGATTATGCCCCCTTTGTGTCCCTTTCAGTAATAGCCCAACCCTCAAAAGTATTACAGTTTTGACTTTCAGCATCATTGATTACTTTTGTTTTTAGTAAACTTTATACAAATGAATCTTACACTGTGTAATCTGTTGTGTCTGGATTCTTTTGCTCAACATTATGTTTCTAAAATTGATTTGTTGCATGTAGTTCTTTGTTCATTATCACTGCACACAGTAATCCATTGTATGAATGTGCCAATATGTATTAAAGAAACAATTGCTGAAATCCTAAGTCTGCCGATAGATCAGTTTGGCTGCAAAACGGGTTTTGAAGGGAAACTGGCAAGAGAGAGCCCGGAGGTAGGTAAGGCCAAATGAGGGACACTCCATGTCATATAAAAGGCGTTTGGATTTTTTCTAGTAAAAAATAAAGACTTTTTTGAAAGATATTAAATAGCAACGAATGTAATGAGACCATTTTGGCAGCAAAATAGAGAATGGGTTGAATGGGAATAAACTTGGCTATTAACATTAATCAGGAGGCTATTGAAATATTCAAACAAAAGATGCTGAGTACCTATTGGCAGACAAAGGCAGAAAGAAACATGACTTTCTGAGGCTAAAATTAAGTGCACTTTTTGACTAACTGGGTATGAAATTTGAATGGTATAGTTTTCTAAGCCAACCTTCAAAAGCCTATGTGTGTTACTAAAATACAAAATGTATACAGTAAAGAAAAATAGTAGAATTCAGTGTTAGCAATTAAAACTGAATTCAAAATAATATCCAAATTTATACTGTTTGAAATTGTAGAAAAACATATATCATTAGTTGAAAATTAATAAACCGATGAAAATCTTCATGGAGAGTCTGTAAGAATATTGGCTACAGTGTAGCACAAGTCTAGACTAATGATACTGGCTTTTTATTTGTTTTTATTTTAATTTGAAATTTGTGACTTTTTTGTTTCATATATTCACTTTATCTTTCACTAAATTAGTCATGAGTACAGTGGGTTTTATCTTTTTTTTAACTCATTTACTCATTTAGTCCTGAGTAAAGTGGTTTTTGGCTCAAGAAATAAAATGAGACAAGAAGTGTGTGTGTTGGTGTATACACCGAAAAGCAGGAATTGAGAGAGGGAAGAAAGAAAGGAGTTAAAATATTGTATCCATATGAATAAGAAAGAAACTGTCTGAGGTAGAGTTAACAGAGTTCCCAATTGTTATTGCTAGGTCAGAAGATGACTGCATTTTACTTTTGTTTATGCGTGTATCCCTAGAGAGAATAAACACAGTGAGTCAGAAAGTTCCCCATAGTCACCAAGCAACAGCATCACTTCGGAGATGTACTTATTGCTGAGACAGTGATTAAGAGAGTTGGCTCTTTGTGACCCAGAAAATGAGTGCAATTAGCTTTTGATAACAGAGCACTCAGTGTTTATGAAGATGAACATCTCTAACATGATTTTTTTTAAGTTATAAACCCTTTATAGATATGATTATTCACCTAGAAAGCCCAAAAGAATCCATTGAAAAAGTATTAGAATCAAGAAGAGTTCAACATGGTGGCTAAATAAAGAATAATTTACCTTATAAAAATCTATATACTAATATTACTTCAGTTAGAAACAACCATTAGAAAAAGTAACAGTAGGGAGCACTCCTGGGTGGCTCAGTTGCTTAAGGATGTGACTCTTTTTTTTTTTTTTTTTTTTTTTTTAAGATTTTATTTATTTATTAGACAGAGAGAAATCACAAGTAGGCAGAGAGGCAGGCAGAGAGAGAGAGGAGGAAGCAGGCTCCCTGCTGAGCAGAGCAGAGAGCCCGATGCAGGACTCGATCCCAGGACCCTGAGATCATGACCCGAGCCGAAGACAGCGGCTTAACCCACTGAGCCACCCAGGCGCCCCAGGATGTGACTCTTGATTTCAGCTCCAGTCATGATCTCAGGATGATGAGACTGGGTCCAGTGTAAGGCTCTACGCTGTGTGTGGATTCTCTCTCTCCCTCTTCGTCTGTCCCTCTCCCTCTCAAACACCAGCTCCTGTGCTCTCTCTCTAAAAAAAGTAACAAAAAGATCTTATTTGTGGAGCATCTGAATGGCTCATTCATTAACCGTCTGCCTTTGGCTCAGGTCGTGATTCCTGAGTTGTGGGATCAAGCCCCACTGTGAGGCTCCCTGCTCAGCGGGGAGCCTGCTTCTCCCTCTGCCCCTCCCCCTGCTTGTGTGCAGGCACTCTCTCTGTCTCTCTCTCTCCCCCTCTGTTAAAATAAATAAATAAAATCTTTTTTTTAATATCTCATTTGCAGTAGAAGAAAAAAGTAAATTTTATAATACCCAAGAATAAACTAAAGGAATTTCCCAGACCTGAATAAAGAAAACTTTATTAAAAGACACAAAATACCGCTTTAATGATTAGGAAATTATGCTGTATTCTTAAATGCAAACATTTTTGTGAAACCGTCAATTTACCTTAACTTGATTGATGAATGTGATAAAATTCCCAGTGGATTTTTGGGGGAATATATCCAGTTAACATATAAACAAAATTTTAAAAGAACAAATTATGGAAACATTTAGTGATTTCTTTAAGTAAAACAATGAGAGGGCCTTAATCAGGTGTAAAAACATAATATAAAGCACAGTAATTAAAATACTTGGTCAGAGATAAAGTCAGAAATAAATGACACCAAATGATATTTCATTAACATAACTATGTATAAAATTGGAATTTAACATATTATAAATGTGACATTTTAAGAAATTAAAGGAAGGAAGGGTCAATCAATAAAAGATGTTGAGAAAATTGGCTATCCATTTTGGTGGAGATTGATCGTGCAACTTAAAATTAAACTACGAATGAGTATATATTTAAACATTAAAAACTATGTTTATGATTTTAAAATTAAGTTATTTTAATGATCTTTAGGTAAGAGAAACCTTTTTATGAATGAGACATAAAAAAGAAAATATAAAAATATTGATAGATAGTCCTATCATTAAGCATTGGAAACCTCTTACTGGAAATGCCAATTAAGCAAAAATTGTTACAAATGTTAAATGTTAAAAGGTAATATTTGCAAGAGATTCAACTGCCAAAGTTTTAATATTTTTAATTTGTAGAAATTTCTTAATAATTCAACAGGAAGAACATGGACACCAATATAGAATACTAGGCAAAAGATATAATCAGGCAGTTTGTGGTGGGAAAGAAGCAAATTGCTTTTAACTATGTGCTCATTATAATTGGTAAGAAATGTACAATTCAGAAATATTGTATTGCTTTGTACAAATCAGTAAAATAGCTATTTAAAACAGAGATTGTCTGGTAGTGGCAAGGTTTGGGTGAAAAGACCATTGTTCAGAGTATAAACTGGTACCATTTTTCTGTAGGGCAATCTGCAATTTATTGAAAATTTCAGTGTAATGTTATTAAAGACATTAATTTTATAGGGAATAAAACCGTTTACAAAGAGGGTACAGCCTGGAATAATTATTGTTTTAGTACTTTGGAAAACCTTCCCACTGTAGAAAAACTTGATCCACTTTAAGAGCAAATAACCTGTGAGGCATGCCATTGTAAAAGGACATATACACTGTCTTAGAGTTACTTTCCCTCCCAAAATACCATGAGTTGGAGGTCAAAGTAGTAGGGAACAGGAGCCAGAACTATAGGAAACCAGGACTTTGGACACAGAGGAGATACCCTGATGGCTGTAGCTGCACTATTGGTGAGATATTTAAGCTTGGACAAACAACAATATGTGAAATTCAGCCTGGGATTCTCTAAGTCTGTGAGACCACTGTGAGAGGCTGAAGTGGAACCAGTCAGTGCTTAAAGGTACCGTCTTGTTAAAGGTAGAAGCAGAAATAAATTTTCACCAAATGAAATTATTTTCCCTAGTTTAAGTAAACTCTACCCCAACAGATTAAGATCAAGTAATAATATTAGCAAAATCATTAATCAGTAGGGGGACTGAAAAATGACAACTAGTAGGGCTGTCAAATACAAAATATAGCAAAGCCCAGAATTGGGTGGCCATTATCATTATTTTTCGTACCAGGGAACTTTCGTTTAGGACTAATGCTAAACCAGACAGGATGCAGGCACAAGAGAAGTTTATCAAATTGTGCCTGACAAGCCAGGATGTATGCTTAAGCTACTTGTGGTGCAGTCTTCCAAACAACAAAGACATTCAAAGGTGAAAACATTGCAAGAGACCATTATTTTTGAATGAGCAATTTGAGAGAAAATAGGACTCCTAGAAATGAGAAAATATAAACTAAAATTTTTAAATCTGTAAACAGAGGAAACAGCAAATTAGACCAGCAGAAGAATTATCATACCAAAACATAGTTCTAAGAAAATCAGTTTATATTAGAATAATTACATAGATAGATGATTTTATATAAGTGCGGGAGAGACAGACATAAGGTATAAAGAAAGAAATGAGAAGGTCCACACTATATTACATCAAAGCTGCATAAGAAGAGAATAGAGGAAAGGCAATGATTACAGAGGGGATGGCTGTAAATTTACCAGACTGCTGAAAAAACAGGAAACCATATGTCCTGGAGGTATAGTATAAATTGAGAAGGATAAATAAAATAAATTGATGCCTGAATACATTAAAGTGAAACTTCACTTCAAAACCAAAATAAAAGAGATGCTTAAAGCCAGAGAAAAAGGATAGATCACTTACAAAGGAATGACAGTAGACTTTTAAACAACATTGGAATAAAACAGATAGGAAAAGAATATCTTCTAAATATCGAAAAATTTATTTCAAATAATTTTATACAGGTTTTCATTTCGTGTTGTAAATATGTGAAGTGTCTACTTGAGATTTGTAATGTAATACAGAAATTTGTTCTAAAATTTTGGATAGAAACTGATCATATTTACTAGAAAAACAATATATCAAATCATAGGATGCCATGTACCTATTCAATTTGTGATTTTATATTAAAAGTTCTAAAGTGTTTTCTTTTTTTTTCTTTCTTTCTTTTTTTTAAGTGTTTTCTTGATGAAGATAGCGTATTTCAAAACTGAATTAAATAAGCATTGTTTTATTTTCTCTTCCTCATGCATTCAGAATTGTCATTTTTTTCTACTGCTCTATGCCTTTTCACTTCTATGTTTTAGGGAACAACTTTTTAAAATCTTGTTTATCACAGGAGCAGTGAGTGTCTCATGTGGTGTATCTATACAATGGAATATTACTCAGCGATCAAAATCAATGAAATTTAAAAAAAAAAGATGAAATTTTGCCATTTGCAATGAAGTGGAAGGAACCAGAGTGTATTACACTAAGCAAAAAGACAGACAAATACCATCTGATTTCAGTCATATGTAGAATTAGAGAAATAAAACCGATGAATATAGGGAAAGGAAAAGAAAAATAATATAAGGATAGAGTGGGAGGCAAAGCATAAGAGCTCAAATATAGGGAATAAATTGAAGGCTCCTGGAGGGGAGATGGGTGGGAGGATGGGGCAATTGGGTGTGGGCATTAAGGATGGCACTTGATATAATGCATACTGGATGTTATATGCAACTGCTGAATCACTAAATTCTATCACTGAAACTAATACTACACTGTATGTGAACTAATTCAAATTTAAATAAGGTCTTGAAAGAAAAAAATGTCAGGATTGAAAACTCACTCATTTTTGAGTCTTAGGTTACAAGTTATCTGTTGTTTAACAAAAGCAGTGTCCTTTTATCTTTAAAGATTTATGCCTGAATATGTCATATTAGACTCAAAACATTATAATGGCTCATATTGCTCTGAGGTAGCACTTAAGTAATTCCAAGCTTGCTTCTCAGTTTGGTGATGACCCTTATCATTTGTCCCCTGCTTTAATAATCTTAACCACTTTTCACAGACTAATGTTTTGATTTCTTTTACTACTTTACTTAGTTTCCTGACCTACCTCTCTGAATTACACAAGAACAACTCAGATTTAATCTCCATTTTTATAACTAACTTTTAGTTTGCCCTGATTGATTTAGGCAAGATTTATTTTGAACTGAGGGAAATGAGTACTATGTCATAATTTTATTCTTTTTTTCTGATTCCTTCCAAGTTTAAACAATTAATGTTCCTTTGATATCTTCTGGTAATTGCTGCTGATCAGAGACAGCTCAGGAAGGTCAAGCAGTAAAATATTCCTTACATTGACCCATCATTTTATAATATAAAAAAACTTTAAAAAGATAGAGAATTTGATGAAGTGGTAGTACCTGGAAATTATTCAGAGAAAATTTAAAAAAATTTTTAAATTAATTAAATTTAATTAAATTTAATTTTAAAATAATTAAATTAATTTAAAAAATCATAGCTTCTGGGCAATTTGCATTAAGGAAAAAAAACAAACAAACTGGGAAACCAGGATATGACAGAATCTAGTCTTGCCATTCCCCATACCTCCACCTATTTCTTTGTTTTCTGTACTTTCCCTAGAGGCAAATTCTGATAGGTATAAAAGTCTATCCTTCCTATTGTGGTTCTGAGCAAAATGAGTTTCCATCTGCCCCACTTAATGTTGCTTCATTGGGTGTCCTCTGCTTTTGGGTACTTAATTTTTTTATGTGAAGAGAGGGCCCGAGTTAACATGTTCATAATTATCTTAATATAAAATAATATTGCTTGGTTACCAAATTTTTCAGGTTTGTTTTAAAAACCTAAATTAAAAAATAAACAGAACCTGATTTTTTTAATATCCTTTGTTGGTTGATTCTTGTGAATTTAGGGGTACAATTTCTAGAGCATATCATTGGGCTAAAATGGGCACCAAGGTAACATTGAAAGAGGAAAAACCTCATGGTTGTGTGTGTATGACGGGATTTGTTTAATGCCAGTAGATACAACCAACTTCCTCTCATTCCTAACGTCTGCCCTAATAAAGTCAACTGTTTAGTTTCCCATAGACCAGACTGGGAGAATTCAGTCCCAACCCTACGAAATGTGTGCATTAGCCTCATTTTATGCAGT
Organism: Mustela nigripes; assembly: GCF_022355385.1. Taxonomy (NCBI): domain Eukaryota; kingdom Metazoa; phylum Chordata; class Mammalia; order Carnivora; family Mustelidae; genus Mustela; species Mustela nigripes. The sequence continues at coordinate 111,759,139 of NC_081569.1, forward strand.
GTAATTTTTTTCTTCAGTGATGAACTCTAGTTTGACTTTTCTTAAATCTCAGTCTTTAGGCAACATAGGCTTCATTTGGATAGCTAAGTAAATGTTCTGAAAGAGTTGGCAATCCTCAAAGATTAAATTACAGATCCTGATTTGGAGATATTAACCCCAAATTCCACACCAAAAAAAAAAAAAAAAAGTGTGTGTGTATGTATGTGTGTATGTGCACAAGTCTATAAAAATAATGATTCCTTGGAAGAACCTCATAGAATAAAATAGTTCTTTTATACATGTTTTTCAAATTAGAGTATATGTGAAAACTGTTACTTAATTTTCTAAGATTTTTTATATTTATGATTTTATTTTTACATTTCTGTGGTTATACCTTTTTCAGGGGCAAAGGATAGCTGTACTTCTTTTTAGAAGTGTTTAAAAATTAGGCCTCTGGTTATTTTTAAGTTTCTTATTAAGAGATTTTTGTTTCAATAAAATAAAGGTAAAGAATTCCTTCCTCTAATATATGGCAATTTTATTTAATAAATAATATCTTCTTCCTTTTTTATTTCTTCCAGGTTGTAACTCAACTGAATTTTTTAAATTCATTCTTGTATATGTGGAGGCTCTTAAAAACTAAATTTTTCTACTATGAAGTATAATAATAGCTGATGGAAAATGAGTATGTTAAGACCCCTGTGTTTAATATGAAAAAAGGACTGTTAACTTGAATTGAGTGGAGCATTGCCTCTTTATGTTACCTTATTTTTCACTACCTGAGTCTTATTCCCATCCTAACAGCTGTTGTTTTTATAGCTTTAATTTTTAGTGTATTAATGTTAGGGAAATATAAAAATTAATATAAAGTTATAGACACATTTTTTTCATCTTTGCTTAGGTACATAATCACATTGCTGTTTTCTTTCAAGATTTTATTTATTTATTTATTTAAGAGAGTCAGGGGAGGGGAGCAGAGAGAAAGGGACAAGCAGACAATGTGCTGAACACAGAGTTCAAGGTGGGGCTTGATCCCACAACCCTGAGATTGTATCCTGAGCTGAAATCAAGAGCCAGACACTTAGCTGATTGTGACACCCAGATAGATACCCCTACATTGTTCTTTTCTGTTGGACTGAGGCAAAAGCATAAATCAAGAGGTATTATTAGCTCTTTTTCATTCAAAAGATATTTTCTATCTTCTCACATTCTTTTCCCAGTTTCCTTCAGAGGTATGGTAATGTTGAAGGCTATCTTCATGGTAATCAGTGTCTTCAAAACTGCTACTCTTGATAATTCTTCACTAAGTTTTTAAGAGAGTTGCTGGCATGTTGCATTTTTCAGACATCTTCTGGTAATCCATACACTTTCAAAATCAGAGGAGATATACTCCTTTCATAGCTTCTATTCTGCACTCTTTCTTATAGAACTATTAAGTTTTCACCATTGCTTTGGTGATAACAATTTCTACAACATAGGTAACTTTAGATTTATGTTTTATTATAAATAATAGTACCTAACGTTTCTTAAGTATTTGATATGTATTGGAATAATACTAAGTATTTTATATGTTTTATTGCATTTAAGCAGAAGGAAAAAAGATCATTTCTGTGTCCAAAGGGTGCAATGGCTTATAAACTGAAAGCATATAATAATAGATTAATGGATTAAGTTCAGATCAGAGTCTATAGGTCTGAGATCCTTTCTGGAGTTTTCTGTTGATTTACCCTGTGGCATTGAATTAGTCATAGAATTTATAAAAAGAGAAGTAATAAAACTCCTCTGTATTATGTAATGCAGGAATACGTTAACAATTTAAATAGAAGTAGGTGTTTTATAAGAAAAGCCCATAAATAAAAACTTATAATTATTGAATTATATAGTTAAAAAAATATTACTTGTGTTTAGCTCTTCAATGTAATAAGAGAAATAAGAGCCTTTGTCAGAGCATTCTAAACTTAATCTAATATATTAGTTATCATACCAGCATTATATTGTGATATCCTTTCAATTAGCTAAAAATGTTTTATAGTTTTAACACTTTAGTTTTGTAAGAAGAGTAACAAATATCATTAACCTTTTTTATGAACTGAAAAGTGAGAGATGAATTCCCAGAGGCAGAAAAACACAAGCTGATATTCATTTAGTATGTGAGCAATGAAGGAGTCTTAGGTTATAGATGGTAAGTAAAAAGCCTGATTATAAACTGAGACATTATTGATGAAGTTTTAGAATTAGGTAAGTAAGGTTCAGTGGGGTAGAGTCCGGAGCCCTTGACCAAGAAGGGACTCTTGAGATACATTTGGTGCAAAATGGTAGTTTATGAAAGCCTGGGGACAGAACCCATGGTCAGAAAGAGCTGCCCTGAACTTGTGAGGGGTGGCAGGTTATGTAAAATGGGGTTGAGGGAGGTAAGGAAAAAGGGAGATTTCAAAAGAACTTTCATATGCTAAAGAGGACCTACAACATACTGGATACCAGATGCCTTGCCATTGTCAAGGCCCTTTTCCCCTTCTTAGCAAGTTATTAATATTAAGATAGTTGGGAGATCCCTAAAGAATGTCACATACGTCCCACCCAAGGAGTGGGGGTGGGGGCAAGTTGCAGGGTGTCAACCTTTACCTTTGTCCTCAGCCAGCCTTCTGTTCCCTCATCATTAGTAGCTTTATGATCAATCTTTAGATGAGCAAAACTGTAGAGCAACTTGTTTAATTCAAGCTACAGCATGCCATAAGCTCTAAATACTTAAGTGTATATATTTTTCTCTCATCTTTACTAATGGAACTTAGTTAAATTTATCTCAGAACAACAGAAATATTGGATTTCTTTCTTTTTAGGAAGGACTTACTCATTTTCTCCTTTCCCAGTTGGCTTCTAATTTTAAAACTGAGGGTGGTATGAGATAACAAAATATAACACTTTATAATGATAATTAAAATAGAAAGGAGCCGTTTCTGCTTTTTTTCTCTCTCAGCAGGTCTTCCACTCATCTTGCTTCCTTTACTTCACCTATTTCTTATTCCCCTCACTTTATCACATGTGCCTATTTTGGTGAGAATCTAGTTTTGCAGAATGAGAACTTTAAACGTAATAATTACATGTGCTTAATGTAGATACTATATAAAGAGGCCACAGTGAGAATTATTACATTTTAGGGCATAAGAGCAAAGTTTTAGGCTTTTGAAAATCAGTTGGCAGTGAGCCATTTGCAAGTACTACATATAAGCCTAAAGTAGGAGCTTTTATTCTCAATTAGTATGTTTAAGCACAGTTAGTTATGTTGTTATATGAATACTAAAATTCACATTGGTTTAGGTATACCAAGTACTTATGTGTCATCATTAGTAAAGTAGAAATTCAATGTATAGATTTTCTTTTTTTAAGGCAGCTGTTATTTCTCTGTTTATATTATACACTACTAACTACATTGAAAAAATTTTTCTAAAAACTCTGGAGTAGTGGCAATAGAGACTGGGTAATGTTCTCATCAGTTGACTAACCAGACAGTCCCCTTTTAGTATAATTTCAAATTATATCATCTTTCAACTTCATCTTTCTTCAGATTTGAGAAATGGGGTATTTTCCTGTATCTATAGATCTCTTCTGAGGAGCATGAATGAGTAAGATTTTTTTCTAAATATATTAAAAGACATATGAAGGAGTGCTTGGTTAAGTGCCTGCCTTTGGCTCAGTTCATGATCCCAGGGTCCTGGATTTGAGCCCCACAACAGGCTCCCTGCTCAGCAGGGAGTCTGCCTCTCCCCCCCCCCCATGGTATCTCTCTCTTTCTTTCAAATAAATAAATAAAATCTTAAAAAAAAATAAAAATAAAAGATATATGAGCCAACACTTTAAACTTTACAACTTTTTTTTCTACACAGTGAGCTATTTTTCTTCCTTTATCAAACATTAATTTGATAATTTTTATTGTATTTCACATAATGCCAAAAATGAGTAAATGTATATTCTACATATAAAAAATACTAATAATCCATAGAAATATCACTATTCTTCCACCTTTCCTACAATGAGATGTAAAGTACTGCTATTTATACACGTGGAATATGAAGATAAGTATTCTCATGAATATCTGTTATACAAATAATTTTCTCATCTGAATTCCCTGATTTTTTTTTGATAATTTGATTATCTTCCTCTCCTTCTGCCCCTGCTCTCTCTCCTTGCTCTCTCTACCCCTCTTGCTCTCACTCTTGCTCTCTCTCATGTGCTCTCTTTTCTCACTCTCTTTCTTTCTAATAAATAAAATTTTTTAAAAAATAATTTTAAAAGATAAATAAATCCTTTGGTTGAACTAGATAAATTGGTTGGCTAGCTTTATGGGCCATACTATACAAGAAATGCTTATCTTTAAACATTAGAACCTTACTTAGCATGGTCATATGCTAACTCTATGACACTTAATGGGGAACTGATTTTCAATTGTGGTAGTCTTGGCATCTCATGCTCACTACAAAGTATATGTTCATTGAACAGAATGGAAGATGACATTGATGCAGTACTTAAATTTTTACTTTCTTTCATGTTTCCTCTGTACAATTAAACTGTCTCCTTTGATCTGTCAACATACCAAGATTTTATTTAAACACTCTGTAACTTTAACTGAAAAACAAAATGGGATTATCTCCATTTTGAAGTTTTCTATGTCCAGGAGTGGAAGAAGATGTAAATAGTTAAGAAGGCTAAAAACTGAGGTAAATAAATAAATAAATAAGATCATATCTTCCAAGTAAAACTGAGATAACTACTTTCATTCCCTGGTTGCAACTTCTCCTGTTTAACAGTAACCTTTAATCACTTAATCACATGTTATGATACACCGATGTGTTATGATTGGTTGAAAGGTGTTTCCAACTAATTTAAAATTAACAAAATATGTAAATGACTATTTTAATTAATTAGAATAAATTCAAGGCTGCCCTTAGAATAATGTGACTCTTCCATTCTGCTGTTACTTTTTCTTTTTTTTTAAGATTTTATTTATTTATTTGACAGAGATCACAAGTAGGCAGTGAGACAGGCAGAGAGAGGGGGGAAACAGGCTCCCTGCTGAGCAGAGAGCCCCATGCAGGGCCAGATCCCAGGACCCTGAGATCATGACCTGAGCTGAAGGCAGAGGCTTAACCCACTGAGCCACCCAGGCTCCTCTGCTCTGTTTCTTAAATGAGAGAAAAAAGGAGTAGATGTATAGCTGGTGCTCCTTGAATATCTCTAGGAGTTAGTCATGTACAAGTTTTATCCATTATGTATAGTCCTGAGAAAAGAAATTTATTTAAGGTAGCTTCTTTGTACCAAAGGATAATTATAGAGACAAGCTCTGAATGGTTAGTTTATTATAACTCTTCTTTAAAGTGTAAAATAAAATTAATGTGTTTGCCCTTTAATCGATAAATTAAGGAAAATTTAAGGCTGTCATTAAACTGCCTATTTTTTATGTAATTTACCTCCTCAGTAAGTCTATATTTACTCTAGTAAATACTACACGCACACACACACACACACACACACACACACACACAAGACTCTTCACAGATATTTCAGTCTACTTTACAAAGCTGAATATAAGGTAATCATGAAGATTAGATAAGTGGCATTCCTTCCATCTGCAATGTTATTTTCAAAGTGTGGTCCTTTGACCAGCATTACAAGCACAACCTGGAAACTTGTTAGAAATGTACATTTTGAGGCCCCAACCACTTTCTGATCAAAATCTCTGATCTCTGGGTGGGACCCAGCAGTCAGTGTTTAACAAGGCTTTTAGGAGATTCTGATGCATGCTCAACACTGAGAACCACTTCTCTCACCATATACTACCTTGATAGAATAACATTATGAATAACATTATTAGTAACATTATTAGATGGCATTTCAAAGTTTAAGATTATTTAATCGGTAGAAGGCAGTGCAGTAATTGTTAGGACATTTTATTAAATTTATATAGTCAAGTAACAAGCATATAAGTATTAATATATAGATTATACTCTGTTGACAAAAATATGTCTAGAAAAATAAATAAAAGTGCTATACTAAGTGGTTTTTCAAGTCACCATGAGTATAAGGAATTTATCACATTTACATTTAGCTAATATGTGTCCTGTACACATTTAAATATCATTGCCTGTTAGCAATAACATTTTTTAAGATTCTTTTCTTATGAAATTAAAATGGATCTAAATTTCATTGACAGGTTCTCTGGGCTATAAAATCATTGTTTATGACATGCTTTTTTTGCAATTTGAACAGTCTTCGAGTCACTTTTGGACTTTAATGTTACCTGGAAAGTGTCATTGATAAAAGAAAAAGATCACATTAAGTGATTTTCCATAGGCGGTTTCATAGTTTAGAAAGTATTTTATAACTTTCCTAGTTTAGAAAGTATTTAGAAGTTAAAGATGAAATGTTCTAAATCCATTAAACCTTATTATTTTGAACTCCAGTGGTTCAGAAAAGGTTATATATGAAGTAGGAATATCAACTTCTGCTATTCCTCAAGGAAAAAAAGAATTTGATAAATAAATAATGTATAAGAAAGTTAGAAACAATTTTAAGCTAATTAAGAAAAAATTTCAAAAAAAAAAATTCAGACTTTTAATGGCATTCTTTTTTGCCATTGATTATAAATACCCTACTGATAATGAATACATGTCATCTGTTCATTAACAGGTACCGATAAAACTACATTTATTAAAACCATTCTACTATTTCTATTTTCTAGGAATTTTGATAGTGTTTTCTCATTTTATTTTAGTTTAGTTTAGTTTTTTTAAGAATTTATTTATTTGACAGACAGAGATTACAAGTAGGCAGAGAGGCAGGCAGAGAGAGAGAGAGAGGAGGAAGCAGTCTCTCTGCTGAGCAGAAAGCCCGATGCGGGGCTTGATCCCAGGACCCTGGGACCATGACCTGAGCCGAAGGCAGAGGCTTTAACCCACTGAGCCACCCAGGCACCCCTCATTTTATTTTAAATTGAGTTTTATTCCCTTGCTTTTTGCCTTCTAGTTGTACCTTTTCATTTATAGCTTATAGATGTTTTTACCCAGCTCTTCCCCTCCTGTCTATCTTCCAATTCCAGCATTTCATTTGGTTGCTTATTGCCTTAGATCCAGTATTTCAGTATTCTACTCCCTATTCCCCACTTGCCAGTGTGCTTACATTTAGATTCTTGCTCTCCGTTCTCTTTCCCCTCATGTTTGCTTCTCAACCACTGTTTTCTAGGTTTGGTTTCTGGATTTTTGTATTGTTCCTGTTCTCTAACTGGTATAATCAAAACTGCAAGGATATAAGGAGACTTGGAAAGAAGAGGCATAAAGAGAATTGACATGTATTGAATGCCTATTCTATGCTAGGTGATTTAATTCTCATAAAATGTAGGTAGGTTTTATTATTATCTCCATTTTATTCATAAGTACACTGAAGCCCCAAGAGGTTAAATATTTTGTCCTAATTCACAGAGAAACTGAATAATAGAACTGGGTTTCAAACCTATATTGGCTCATTTATTCATCCTTTTATTCAACAAATATGTATTGAGTATACATATTGTATGTTGGGCACTGTGCTAGGTGCTGCAACCCATCCAGCTCTTGTTCTCGTGAAGCTTAACTGTGTGCTGGCATTGTCTGACTTCATAGATGGTGATCTTTCTGTTACACCAAACAGCTTTAGAGGACAAGAAAATTAAAAAGGAAATAGGAGAGTTCTGGTGTTTTATGGAAATGCTATTTTTGATGTAGATGTAAAAAAAAAAGATTATTTCATGCATTATTTAGAATACCTTATCAAAGAGGTTGATTTGTGTCTAGTCCTACAAAGAGTCTAACAATTTCAGCACTCACCATTGTAGACACTGGTGCCTTTTAATGGCATCACCACAGTACATACTTTCCTTTTATGTTCTCAAATAAAGAAAATTTGTGTCTATAGGCCCAAATTATCTAGAAGGTTCACCATTATTAATTGTAATCCCTAATTTATGTTTAGAAAAAGATGAAGACTTCTGTGTAAAGAATATTTTTTTCATCCATCCACCCATCATCCATACAGTTATTAATACTCTGAAAAATATTTAGGATGGTTTGCCCAAATATGCAAAATACAACAGAACTTTTAATAAAATAAATGTGGGGAAATAAGGCAAGGAAAAATAAGATGAAAGTAAGCTGTATTCTGTACTAGAAAGTGTCCTTAGATTTGTCTCTGTTTTCAAGGGTAACTTGATTCACAAGCATTACAATTTTCTAGAAAGACAAAAAAAAAAAAAAAGTGGTGGCACAGAGCAGTACCAATTCCTAGGAATGACACTTAAAGAAGTTTCTCCAATGGCTCTTCCTAAAGAGGATCACAGAGAAATGTGGTATATAATGGTCTCAAACACTTCCCGATACAGATACAAATGCGAGTTTCACTGAACCGTTTTATTGGATCCACTTGCATACAGTAAAACAATTCTTTGGAAAGTGAGAAAAGGCATTCTAGGTAGACCACTGTGGACCGACCAAATCTGATGATGTCTTTTAGAGAATCTATAGAAATTAGTGAATTGCATCTCTTGTAGGTAATTCTCATATTTAATTTGTCAATCCGTTTTTTCATGTAGTAGATGACACTAAATTTACACACTCTTAGAAGTGTTTTATCATGACTGTAACATCAATGCCTAGAATAATACCTAGTACATAGTAGATGCTTAATAAATATTTGTTGTATGGATGGTTAAATGTTGTTATTTGAAGTATCTATTTAAGTGAAAAACTTCTCAGCTATTTTTATATTTTTTTCATTTGCCCTTAAATAAAGTGTGCTGATACACGTTGGAGTACATCATCTTTACATGATCCCAAATTCACTAAATGTTGAACATTGTTTATGTGACTTTTTCAAGCCCTATTGAAAGAATTCTTTTAAGATTGTTCTCAGCAATATTACAGGCTTGATTTTTTTTAGATGCTAAGATTTTACAGTCTCTTAAAAAAGTTATAAACATCAATAAAGCAGTTTGTAATAAAGAAATAGTGTTTCTTTTCAGGAGGCCTCAAAATCATACCAGATAATTTTAATTTGGAAAACAATAGATTCTGTATAATGCTAGCTTGTCATTTCTTAGCTATATATTTAAATGAAAGGAATTAACTCCCAAACTTAGGAATTTAAGAATCTCTTAGAGAATTTAAAAACTTTCTATTTTTAAGGCAGGTTTTATTGAAAATCATAATGGTAGTGTTAAAATTTCCTTTTAAAAAAATTTTTTATTAACATATAATGTATTACTTGCTGCAGGGTTACAGGTCTGTGAATCCTCAGTCTTACACAATTCCCAGCACTTCCTATAGCACATACCCTCCCCAAGATCCATCACCCAGCCACCCTATTCCTCCCCGCCCTGTGTTAGTATTTCTTTAGAATTTCTGCCACTGTTAAATTCTGCAATATGCTGGGATTCAGTGGACCAATAGATCACATTAATTCTGGTAATTCTTTATTCTATATAATTATAAGGTATCAATAACTAATTTATATGCATCTTAAAAATTTATAAGATTGACCAGCATCTAACACATACTTGATGCGTTTTACTTTGCCAAGTCCTTAACCTAAATTTTGCCCAGAACTACAATCTTATTTAATACTGTCCTACTACTTCTAATAAAATACTTAAAAAATCAGCCTTTCTCTAAATTTCTCCATAATTTGCCTTTTATTTCATTTGTCTTTCTTCTTACTTACTGGAATAGTTTATTTTGCGAGCTTTCTTCCTATATTGCTCCCAATTATTGTAACATGTTAACATCTATAGTAATAGAGAATTAGGAATGGATTTAATCATGTATTTCACACATAACTTTTAGCCTAAAGCATATCTTTACCATCACAATATAAATATATACCTATTTTGATTGACCTTTAGAAAATTAAATTTTCCTGTCTTCATTCTCTTATTTCAGGTTTAACCACACTTGTCTTGAGAACGCCCTATCTTAAAACTTATGTTGTATAATGAAAGCCTATCACTTCATTGATTCTTTTTTAATATAACAAGATATGTAATTTGTATTGAAAATATAGAAGATGGTAACTTGAGTTTTCTTCTACCCAATACATGAGAAAGTTGACATGGTGACTTCCTGAGTTCACTTTAATGATTATATCATAAAATCATAGAGATGGGAGAGACACAAAATGATCTCAGGTTTTAGGGAGTAATTATTTCATAGGTAATGGTCAAAAAGTACCCTATTTCTTGCCCTATGAAAATCAGTTGAGCTATTATAGCAATCTAAGGCTACATCTTAAAATTTAGGTTATTAGATGAGACTTACATCAAAACCTCCGAGTTATAAGAGATAAGAAGGGTCTGCTAATATATAAAGTTCCCTGGATATGCTCGTTCTCAGCTTTTATTCACTGATCCCAAAGAACTGAGTCTTGATACCTTAAAAACAATGTTTGGAGAACTAAAAAGTATGGTCTATAGGAAGCACGATTTATAATTATTTTGGTTAATTTTACTACTCTGCCTTCCTTCTTTTTGGCTACTTTCACTCAGTCTGCTATTTAATCTTTAATTTCAGGCCACAAAAGAAGTAATAGAACGGGAAGCGCCAGGGATGGCCCTGGCAATGCTGATGGGATCACTTAATGTTACACCTCTGGGCATGCTCTCTAGGTAAGAAAGTCATTAACATGTTGCAAAGAAAATTAATTCCATACCACTAATCACTACAATAGACTGATAAATGTAAGAAGTTTCAGTCAATAACACTTAAATTTGCTCCCTTTTTTTTCCCCAGAGTTAAGAGTCCTAGTATCCTATGTAGGTAAATCTTGACCATTTTCCTTCAAGTTTTTTTTTTTAAATATTATGTTTAAACTTTTAGAAAATATTATAATTTGCTAAAAGGTATCAGTCCTAATGCAAAGAGTTCAGTTTACTAAGATGTAAAATTATTTTTGTGTGTGATTATTTATAATCATCAGTTAACATTCATTAATTGTCATCAAATGCTAATTTAATAAAACAGTAGAGGGTTTTTTTCAGTAAGTTATTCTCATGTTAGCAATTTGTAAATAGGTATATTCATGTATGGTCATAAAAAGAAGCTGCATTGATAATATATTGGTAGTATATTATGTTAGTATATTTAACATTATACCTTTATTGACATAGATGTTAACATCCATTCCCTGTGTGACGTTATTGTTTTACTAACTGTTAGATTAAAATCTCCTTTAATAATGACAACATACATCATTTAAATTAAAGACCGACCTACCAACTCAGTGAGAATTTGTTGATTTAATGACCATTGAATAATAGGCAGTTGATCTCAGAGCAAGCTAAAAATACACAGCAACTTTATAATTGCATGGTTTCATAATCATTATGTATAACCATTTATTCATCCTATGTGCAATATGAATACAAAACTAAGTATATCTAATAACACATGGAATATGAATCAAAATGCCTTTTCTGTTACTTAGACAGGGTTTATATCCCATTAATAACAGACACTTGAAGCACAACTACAGGAAAAGGTGAATTGGTCATTAGTTACTATATTCTTTTTGCTGTTATAGGTACTATAACATTTAATTTAAGTAAGAGCAAAAAAGAATTACAATAGTATGTAGAAATTTTAAATTTAAAAGTCCATGCTGATCTTTAAGGAACTTACATTGATTCTTTCATGCTGTTCTTTTCTTTTTTTTTTTTTTTGTAAGATTTTATTTTTTTTTTTCAGAGAGTATAGTGGGGAAGGGCACAGAAAGAAGGAGAGAGAGACACAAGCAGACTCCATGCTGAGCACAGAGCCCAACGTGGGGCTTGATCTCATGACCCTGAGATCACATCTGAGCCAAAAGTGAGAGTCGACTGCTCTACTCAGATGCCCCATGCTTCTCTTTTTTAAACTATACTTATATTACCTATATTTCTGAGATCAAGGGTCACATTTGATCCCTTTTCTCTATGGAATTAAGTAGTGCCTTTGAAAATAAAAGAACTCTTTCTTGGCATGCAAGGATATAATCAAGAAAAAATTGAACTTCATCTCTTTTTGCAATAAAAATCTAATTCAGCAAACGTAATAATACTCTGTTTGCTAGGCCCCCATATTAACCATCAGGGATACTAAGGATAGAAAGAAAATTAAGACATGGTCCTCACCTTAAGAATCCCACAGTTTAGCTGGAGAAATCATTCTTTGTAGCTGTTAAAGTAACTCTTTAGAGCTTTCTTGATCCTGTATAGAAATAGCACTTTTTGTTTTCTTGAAAGATTTTCCTGGATTAATTCCTCTTCTCCCTTCTGAAACCACATAATGGCTGAGGACTGGACTGCTGAGTGAATGGAAAATTAATCAGCAGGAGTTGATTCTAAGTACTTTGGAATAAGTCCATCATCTTTATGCTGAAGGCTTTGAAAATTACAGTAAATATACAACATGGTAACAGATTCTTTTGGCTTTTTTTTTTCTGTTCATTGCTGACTAAACTCAGTTTATTTACAAATTTAAAACAGAGAGAGTAGTCTATGTGAGTTATGCATAAGAAATTGAATATTTTCCCAAATGTTCATTTTTTTGTGAACATTTTCTAGGTCTTTTTAAATATTACCGTTTTAAAACAGCCATGATTATATCGATGCCTCCTTTCTACAGCATTTTCTCCTTGTATGTACTTTGGGCTTTGTACATGCTTCTATTATAGCACATGCTGTATTTGTAATTATGTACTTATTTTTATCGCCTAATTTGTATGAAATCCCTAAGAACAGGAACTTTTCTCTTATTCATTTTTATATCCTCAGATTCCAAAACAACTAACACGTAGTAAGAACTCAAAAAATGTTTATTGTTATAATTACTGTTGATAAATCAGTGTTTCATCCTAATTCTATAGAATTTTTTTCAAAGTAATATATCAAAATTGTTACCTTGCCTTCCTATTTTTATCTCTAGAGAGTAGCATTAAATAAAAATTTTTTTTAATTACTAAATCTGTTTAAAATGGTTTTCATCTTTGTGATGAAATATCCTCCAGTTTTTTTGTGCAAGTCAGTTATAAGATAGTATCAAGTAATAGTTAAGACCATCTTCTCTGAAGCCAGACTGCTTGGGTTCCATTCTGGCTCTACTATTTACTGGCTACTTAACATTTTTGAAGGATTTTTTTCCTCATCTACATATGAGGATGTTAATAGTACTAACATTTTTTGTTTAGGTGAATTCATATACATTGCTTAGAACAACAACTAATTTATAAGTCTTATTTAAGTGTTGATCACTGTTGTGTTGTTATTGGCTGAGAGCAAGTCTGCTGACATAACCTTCTAATAACTTTCCTTCTTCTGGAAATATCTTTTACCTTTACCTATTTTACCTTCATTTCTGAAGGATATTTTCACTAGATACAGAATTCTAGATTGGCTGTCATTTTCTTTCAGCACTTTAAAAAATATTTTTCCGCTGTCTTCTGGCTTTGTGTCTCCTACCAAATTTAACTGATTCACAGAAAGCAATGCTAACAGGGAAGGTTACAGCTGTAAATGGGTTAAGAAAGAAAACTCTTCTTTTTTACATTAAAAAAAAAACTCAAAAAAAAAAAAAAATCTCATGAGATGCTTGGGTGGCTCAGTTGGTTAAGCATCTGCCTCTGGGGCAGATCATGATCCCAGAGTCCTGGGACTGAGTCCTGCACTGGGCTCCTTGCTCAGTGGGGAGCCTGCTTCTCGCTCTGCCTGTCACTCCCCCTTGCTTGTGCTCACTTGCTCGCTCTCTCTCTCAGACAAATAAATGAAAGCTTTAAAAAAAAAAAAAAGGATCTCGGAAACAACTACATAACATTAAAATTTAAGGAACTTGACCAAAAAACAAATTAAATCCAAAGCTGGCAGATGGAAGAAAATAATAAAGATTAAGGCAGAAATAAATAAAATAGAAATGGAAAAATAATAAAGAAAAATCAGTTTAAATATTGACTCTTTGAAAAGATCAACAAAACTGAAATTTTTATCTATATTGACCAAGAAAAAAAGGAGATGGACTCAAATTACTAAACTCAGAATACAAAATGAGGACATTACTGCCAACTCCATAGAGATAAAAAGGACTATAAGAGAATACCATGAACAACTGTATGTCAATAAGTTGGATACCCTAGATAAAATGGAAAAATTCCTACAAACACAAAACCTACTCAGATAGAATCAGAAAAAAATAGAAAATCCATATAGATCTGTAATGAATAATAAGATTGATTCAGTAATCAAAAACTTAACCTACAAATAAAATGACTGTACTAGATGGCTTCACTGGAGAACTATACCACACACTTAAAGGAAAACAGTCACCTTCTCAGACTCTTCCAAAAAATACTTCCTAACTAATTCTATGGGATCAGCATTGCCTTGATACCAACGCCCAAGAAAGAACTACAAGAAAACTATAGACAAGTATCCTTTATGAACATTGATGTAAAAATCTTCAACAAAATGCTAGCAAAACAAATTCAGCAGTTTATTAAAAGGAATATATACCATGAGCAAGTGAAATATATCACTAGAATGCAAAGATTGTTTCAACATATGAAAAGCAATCAATGAAATATACCACATACAGAAAGAGCATTTGACAAAAATTCAGCCTGTTTTCATATTAATGAAACTCAGTAAACTGGGAATAGAAGCAAACTACCTTAACATAATTAAGTCTTATATTTAAAAACATACAGTTAACATCATAATGGTGAGAGACAATACTTTTTGCTCCAAAGTAAGAATAAGAGCAGGATGCACACTTTTGCTACTTTCATTAAACATACTATTAGAAATTATAGCCAAAACATTAGGCAGGAAAAAGAAATAAAAGGTCTAAATTGGGAAGGGAGAAGTAAATTTATGTTTGTCTTTATCTTATTTGTAGAAAACCTAACAATTCTACACACACACATACACACTCTCTGTCTCTCTTTCTCTCTCTCTCTCTCATATACACACACTGAATTAGAACCAATACATATATTCAGCAGAGTTAAAAATATTTAATCAATATACAAAAATCAGTTGTGTTCCCATTCATAACAATGAAAGATGCAAAAAGGAACTTTTGAAAGCAATTCAACTTAAAACTGCATCAGAAAGAATAAAATACTTAGTAATTAACTTAATCAAGGACGTGAGAGCTGTGTACACTGAAAAGTAAAATTTTGCTAACAGAAATTAAGGAAGATTTAAATGAATGGACGTAAGTTCCTTGTTTATGGTTTGGAAAACAATATTGTTAAGATGTCAATACTATCCAAAGCAATTTGCAGATTTAATTCAATCCCTATCAAAATACAGCAACATAACTTTTTTGCAGAAATAGAAAAATCCATCCTAAAATTTATATGGACTCTCTAGGGGCCCCAAAGAGACAAACAACCTTGGAAAAAACAACAAAGCAGGAAGACTCCTGCTCCCTGATACCAAACTGACTGCAAGGTTACAATAATCAAAAAAGTTGTACAAGCATTAAGTCAGATTTTTAGGCCAATGGAATAGAATAGAGAGGCCAGAAATAAACTTTTTCCTATAAGGTCAAATGATTTTTGAGAAGGGTACCAAGACAACACAGTAAGGATAAAGACAGTCTTCAACAAATGATACTGGGAGAACTGGATATCCATTGGCAAAAGAATGGAGTTTCCCCCTTACCTAACAAAATATACTAAAATCAACTCAAAATGTATCAAAGACCTAAATGTAAGAACTAAAATTATAAAACTCATAGACAAAAAAACATTAGGAAAAGCTTCATGACATTAGAATTGGCACTGGTTTTCTAGAATATGACACCAACATTACTAGCAGCAACAAAAAAGAGGCTTTTAATTGGACTTTATCAGCATTAAAACCTTTGTGCGTCAGAGGACACTATCAACAAAGTAAAATGGCAAAATGGGAGAAAGCATTTAAAAATCATATATCTGATAAGGATTTAATATCCAAAATATATAAAGAACTCCCACACACACAAAAAAAAATTTAAAAATGAATAAATATTTCTCCAAAAAAGATATACAAGTGGCCAATAAGCACATGAAAAGGTGTTCAACAACACTAATCATTGGAGATATGTTAATCAAAACCACAATGAGATACTATCTCACACCCATGAGGATAGCTATTATAAACAAACAAGTGTTGGTAAGATTGTGGAAAAATCGGAACACTTGTACATTGCTGGTGAGAAAGTAAAATGATATAGCCATTGTTCAAAGCATTATTGCAGTTTTTCAAAAAAATTAAAAAGAATTACCATATGGTGAAGTAATTCCACTTCTTGATATACACCCAAAGCAACTGAAAGCAGAGACTTGAACCAAAAGATCCTTATATACCAGTGTTCATAGTGGCGTTATTCACAATAGCAAAAACGTGGAAGCTACTTAAAGTCCATTGACAGATGAATGGTTAAGCAAAATGTGTTATACACATACAATGGAATATTAGCCTTAAAAGCGAATGAGCTGCTAATATATGACACAAAATGGATGAATCTTGGACACATGCTGAGTGAAATAAGCCAGACATAAAAAGGATGAGAATTTTCTCATTTCACTCATACCACACTCATGAGGTATCTAGAATAGCCAAATACATAGAAAGTAGAACATGGTTACCAGGGGCTGGAAGGGTAGAACAGGAAGTTATTGTTTAATGGGCACAGAATATCAGTATAGCATGACAAAAAAGCTCTGGAGATGGACAGTGATGACGGTTGCACAATAACTTTAATATCATTAAGCCAATGAGCTATGCACTTAAAATTAACTAAAGTGATACATTTTATGGTGTGTGTATTTTATCAAAATTTTTTAAAAAAATACTTTAGGATAGGAAATACAACATACACAGCATGTACATTTTCTTGGGTCAGTTCTACAAAACTTCAGGTACAACATCCAGATTCAAAATCAGAGGAAGTACACCAGGTTACAAAAGACAAGTGAGACAGACTTGGGGTGAATGACCACCTTCAGGCAGAGAAGCTGACACTTTTCCTCACCCAGCAAGTATAGTTTGCTATATATTATAAGCCCCATAAGAGTTTTATCATTCTTCTTATCTATGAAGAGGCAACAGATTCAAAAGAGTCAACACAACACTGAAACAGACCCATTCATCATGAGTCATATAATACACAACCTGAATAACATGTTTCAAGTTCCTTAGGGTATCTTCAGATCCTTGCACAGAGCATAGCAATTCTATGCAGTTTTGATTCATTTACAGATCATAACATCTAGAGCACAGGATCAACTCCATGTATTTTTTAAGAATGATCCTTCAAGTGTCTCCTCGGCCTTGAAAGCTTTGGAAGGGAGTTAAGTCCAGCTGTTGTCCCTTCTATATCATAACCTTGTGATGGCTCATGTTGTGACTACTTGTGCAGTATGAAAAGTATCAAACAAGGGAAAATTCAAAGTAGCTTTGGGTTGAAAATGTCCTAAGCAATTGACATAAGTAAGTCATCTCTCAAGGGATTCTGCTTCAAATTAGACCTCACAGATTTCTCAGAGAGAAAATTCTAAGGAAGTTATAAGATACCCCCCCCCAAAAAAGTGACAAAACTCAAGGTATCATAAGAAATGAGAGACTACAGATGTTTTTCATTTTTTCTATGATGCATTTTGTGTTAACTTTTGAGAAGGATATAAGGTCTGTATCTAGATTTTATTTTATTGCATGTAGATGTCCAGTTGTTCCAGTAACCATTTGTTGAAAAGACTGTTTTTGCACTGTTATATTGCTTCTGCTCCTTTGTCAAAAAAAAAAAATCAGTTGACTCTATTTAAATGTGTCTACATTTCTGGGCTCTCTATTCTCTTCCATTCATTTATTTGCCGTTTTTCACCAATACTACACTATATTGATTACTATAATTTTATATTAAGAATTGGAGTCTGTTAACTATAAGTCCTCTAACTTCATTCTGTTTCAGTGTTGTGTTGACTCTTTTGAATCTGTTGCCTCTTCATAGAAACTTTAGAATCAGTCTATAGATATCCATTAAATAATTTGCTGAAATTTTTGTTCAAAATGCCGTGGAATCTACAGATCAAGCTGAGAAGAACTGACATTCTGACAATATTCAGTCTTCTTATTCATGAACATGGGATAGGAGCTTTATTTAGTTCTTTGTTGATTTCACTGAGTGATAGTTTTCCTCATATAGCTATTACACAGATTTCTTTTAGATTATATGTTTTTCATTTGAGGACTACTAATGTAACTAGTATCATCTTTTAATTTCAAGTTTCAGTTGTTTCTTGCTGGTTTATAGGAAAATGATTGGCTTTTGTATATTAACTTCGTATTCTGCAACCCTGCTAAAATCACTTATTAGTTCCAGAAGGTTTTTTTATTGATGATTATTTCGATTTTTTTACATAGTTGACCCATGTCATCTATAAACAAAGGCAGTTTGGTTTTTTTTCCTTCCCAGTTTGTATACCTTTTATTTCCTTTTCTTGTCCTATTGCATTAGCTAAAATTTCCAGTACAGTGTTGAAAAGGAGTGGTGAGAGGGGATACCATACATAATCTTACTAAGAAAGCTTTGAGTTTCTCACCATTAAGTAATATGTTACCTGTAGGTTTTTATAGGTTTTTTTTTTTTAATCACGTTAAGGACATTTCCCTTGTGTCCATACTATTTCTAGTTTACTGAATTTTGACCACAAATGGGTCTAGGATTTTGTAAAACGCTTGATCTGCACCTATTGATATGATCATGTGACTTTTCTTTCTTTGCCTGTGATGAAAAATATTAGTTGATTTTGAAATGTTGAACCTGCGATGCATATCCAGAATTAATCCTACTTGGTCACAGGGTATAATTTTTTTACACATTATTGGATTCATTATGCTAATATTTTGTTGAGGATTTTTGCAGACATTGGTGTGTACTTTTGTGTTTTTTTCTTCCATTGTCTTTGCTTTATTTGGCCTTAGGGTAATACCAGCCTAATAGAATGAGTTTAGAAGTATTTCCCCTGCATCTTCTTTAAGAGATTATAGACAATTGAGGCAATTTCTTCCTTAAATGTTTGGTAGAATTCACTATGGATACATCCAAGTCTGGTGCTTCCTGTTTGGAAGATTATTAATCTTTGGCTTAATTTCCTTAATAGAAGTTAATAGGCCTATGATTGTCTATTTCTTCTTATGTGAGTTTTGGCAGATTGGATTTTTAAAATAATGATCCATTTCATCTAGGTTATCCAATTTACAGGTATAGAGTTGTTCAAAGTATTCTTGTCTTTTTTAATTTGCATAGGAACTGTAGTGATGTCCTCTTTTATTTCTAATATTAGTAATTTGTATATTCTCTTTTTTACTTAGCCTGGCTAGAGGCTTATCAGTTTTATTTATAATATCAAAGACCTTGTTTTGGCTTTATAGATTTTCTCTATTAATTGCCAATTTTCCATTTCACTTATTCTTCCCTCATTGTTGTTATTTCTTATTTCAATTCTGCTTATTTAGAATTTATTTTATTTTTATTTTTCTGTTTTCTTAAGGTAGAAATTCAGATGATTGATTTAAGATCTTTATTTTTGTAATATTTGTATTAGATGGTCTAAATTTCCCTGTAAGTGCTGCTTTATCTGCATTTCAAAGTTTAGTTTCTCTCTCTCCTTCTATCTCTCCCTCTTCTCCTTATTCCCTCTCCCTACTGTTTCTTAAAATTTTGATTCCTTTGTCTTATTTGTGTGATAACTAGAAATTTGTACTTCTTAATCCCCTCCACCTGTTTGACAATTCCTCTATCCCCTTTCATTTTTACTTACTTCAAAATATTTCAAAATTTCTCTGGAAATTTCTTCTTTAACCCAAGTGTTATTTAAAAAACATGCTGTTCATTCTCTACATATTCTGGGATTTTCTAGTCATTTCTCTGTTACTGAATTTTAGTTTAATTCCATTCTGGTCTGAAAGTAGAAACTGTAGGATTTCTATCCTTTTAAATTTGTTAAGGTGTGTGTTATGACCCAGAAAGTCTACCTTGGTGAAAGTTTCACATGAGCTTTAGAAGAAGGTATACCCCATCATTATTGGATGAAGTAGCTTATAGATGTCAGTTATACCCAATTTGCAGTTGTTGAGTTCAAGTTTGTCCTTACTCATTTTCTGCTCAGATACTCATGTACCTATCCATTTCTGACAAGGTGGTATTGTAGTCTTTAAGTATGATAGTGGACTTATTTCTCTTTGCAGTTTTTAGTTTTTACCTCACAAAGTTTGACACTGTGTTGTTAGGTGCATGCACATTTAGATCATTTAGTACTCTTGGGGAATTGACCCTTTATCCTTATAAATATCTTTCTTTAGCATAAATAACTGCCTGAAACTAATATAGTTACTCCTCCTTATCTAGATGAATGTTAGCATGGTATGTTTTTCTATATCCATTTACATTTAACCTATATGTACCTTTATGTTTATAGTAGGTCTCTTCTAGACAATATATAGTTGGGAATCTTAACAATGGCTGTCTTTTATTTTATTTTTTTTTAATTTTTAATTTTTTATAAACATATATTTTTATCCCCAGGGGTACAGGTCTGTGAATCGCCAGGTTTACACACTTCACAGCACTCACCAAAGCACATACCCTCCCCAATGTCCATAACCCCACCTCCTTCTCCTAAACCCCCTCCCCCCAGCAGCCCTCAGTTTGTTTTGTGAGATTAAGAGTCACTTATGGTTTGTCTCCATCCCAATCCCATCTTGTTTCATTGATTCTTCTCCTACTCACTTAAGCCCCCATGTTGCATCACCACTTCCTCGTATCAGGGAGATCATATG
>NC_081569.1:111784989-111901669 GCF_022355385.1 Mustela nigripes
CTGGTCCAGTGTGTCATTTAAGGCCTTTATTTCCTTGGTGATCTTTTACTTGGATGATCTGTCCATTTCAGTGAGGGGAGTGTTAAAGTCCCCTACTATTATTGTATTATTGTTGATGTGTTTCTTTGATTTTGTTATTAATTGGTTTATATAGTTGGCTGCTCCCACGTTAGGGGCATAGATATTTAAAATTGCTAGATCTTCTTGTTGGACAGACCCTTTGAGTATGATATAGTGTCCTTCCTCATCTCTTATTATAGTCTTTCGTTTAAAATCTAATTGATCTGATATAAGGATTGCCACTCCTGCTTTCTTCTGATGTCCATTAGCATGGTAAATTCTTTTCCACCCCCTCACTTTAAATCTGGAGGTGTCTTCGGGCTTAAAATGAGTTTCTTGGAGGCAACATATAGATGGGTTTTGGTTTTTTATCCATTCTGATACCCTGTGTCTTTTGATTGGGGCATTTAGCCCATTAACATTCAGGGTAACTATTGAGAGATGTGAATTTAGTGCCATTGTATTCCCTTTAAGATGACTGTTACTGTATATGGTCTCTGTTCCTTACTGATCTACCACTTGTAGGCTCTCTCTTTGCTTAGAGGACCCCTTTCAATATTTCCTGTAGAGCTGGTTTGGTGTTTGCAAATTCTTTCAGTTTTTGTCCTGGAAGCTCTTAATCTCTCCTTCTATTTTCAATGATAGCATAGTATTCTTGGCTGCAGGTTTTTCTCATTTAGTGCTCTGAAAATATCATGCCAGCTCTTTCTGGCTTGCCAGGTCTCTGTGGATAAGTCAGCTGCCAATCTAATATTTTTACCATTGTGTGTTACAGACTTCTTTTCCCGGGCTGCTTTCAGGATTTTCTCTTTGTCACTGATACTTGTAAATTTCACTATTAGGTGATGGGGTGTGGGCCTATTCTTATTGATTTTGAGGGGCGTTCTCTGAACCTCTTGAATTTTGATGCTCATTCCCTTTGCCATATTGGGGAAATTCTCCCCAATAATTCTCTCCAGTATACCTTCTCCTCCCCTCTCTCTTTCTTCTTCTTCTGGAATCCCAATTATTCTAATGTTGTTTCGTCTTATGGTGTCACTTATCTCTCGAATTCTCCCCTCGTGGTCCAGTAGCTGTTTGTCCCTCTTTTGCTCAGCTTCTTTATTCTCTGTCATTTGGTCTTCTATATCACTAATTCTTTCTTCTGCCTCATTTATCCTAGCAGTGAGAGCCTCCGTTTTTGAGTGCACCTCATTAATAGCTTTTTTGATTTCAACTTGGTTAGATTTTAGTTCTTTTATTTCTCCAGAAAGGGCTTTTATATCTCCCGAGAGGGTTTCTCTAATATCTTCCATGCTTTTTTCGAGCCCGGCTAGAACCTTGAGAATTGTCATTCTGAACTCTAGATGTGACATATTACCAATGTCTGTAGTGATTAGGTCCCTAGCCTTCGGTACTTCCTCTTGTTCTTTTTTTTGTGGTGAATTTTTCCGTCTTGTCATTTTGTCCAGATAAGAGTATATGAAGGAGCAAGTAAAATACTAAAAGGGTGGCAACAACCCCAGGAAAATATGCTTTAACCAAATCAGAAGAGATCCCAACTTGTGAGGGGGGAGAAAGGGGATAAAAAGAGGTTCAAAAGGAAAGAAAGAAAAAAAAGAAAAAAGAAAAGAAAAGAATAAAAAAAAGAAAATGAATAAAGAAAAATATAAAAGAGAAAATATATATATATATATATTAGATAAACTAGTTAAAAAACGTTAAAAAAAAGAAAAGGGTAAAAGGTTAAAAAATTTAGCAAAAGAAGAGAAAAGAAATGAAAAAGAAAAAAATTAAATTAACTGCAAGACTAACAAAATCACAGGGAGAAAGCCATGAGTTCCGTGCTTTGCTTTCTCCAACTTGGAATTCTGCTGCTCTCCTTGGTATTGAAACCGCACTCCTTGGTAGGTGAACTTGGTCTTGGCTGGATTTCTTGTTGATCTTCTGGGGGAGGGGCCTGGTGTAGTGATTCTCAAGTGTCTTTGCCCCAGGCGGAATTGCACCGCCCTTATCAGGGGCTGAGTAATCTGCTCGGGTTTGCTTTCAGGAGCTTTTGTTCCCTGAGCACTTTCCCTCGAGTTCCGGAGGACGGGAATACAAATGGGGGCCTCCTGGTCTCCGGCCCGGAGGAGCCGAGAGCCTGGGGCCCCACTCCTCAGTGTGTCCTCAGAGAACAGCGCCCAGTTACTCCCGTCTGCCTGACCTCCAGCCGCACTCCGAGCTCACCGAGCCTGTGGCCGGTTCAAGGTAACCCCGAGCTGTGAGCTTACTGTCGGCTCTCCCTCTGGTAGCCGGTTTTCCCGTGCCAATACCCTCAAGCTTTGCAACACTCAGACACCCCTGATCCTTCTGTGACCCTGTGGGACCTGAGGCCACGCTGACCCCACGTGGGCTTCGCCCTGTTTAACCTCTGGAGCGATGTCCCTCAGCGGAACAGACTTTTAAAAGTCCTGATTTTGTGCTCCGTTGCTGCACCGCTTGCCGGGAGCCGGCACCTCTCCCCGGGGTCTATCTTCCCGTCTTTTTGGGTTCACTTCTCCGCCAATCCTACCTTTCAGAAAGTGGTTGTTTTTCTGTTACCAGAATTGCTGTTCTTCTCTTCGATCTGCCGATGGATTTGCATAAGCTATCCTGCTGATCTCCTGCTAGTTGAAGTAGTCTCAGCCTGCTACTTCTCCACCATCTTCAACAATCTCTGTCTTTTAATTGGTGCATTTAGACCATTGAAATTCATAGTGATTTTAATAGAGCTCAATTAATGACTACCATATTGAATATTTTTCCAATTTTTGCTGTTCTTCATTCCTATTTTTATCTTTTGCTTTTTCTGCTTTTGTTTAATTGAGCCTTATATCTGATTCAATTTTTTTCTCCTTTCTTAGCATATTGACTATACTTCTTATTTTACTATTTTTGTGGTTTTCCTAGAGTTTACAGTATACATTCACAATTAACCCAAGTCCACTTTCAAATGACATTATACTGTTTCACAAATAGTGTGAATACCTTATAATAAAATTATCCTAATTCCTTCCTCCCATCCTTTGTATTATTGCTGTCACTCATTTCACTTATATATAAGCATATATATATATACACTTAAGATATATACATAAGCATATATAACTGAATATATTATATTTTTATATATAACTGAATATATTATAATTTTGAACAAACATATGTTAGATCAGCTAAGAATAAGAAAAATAAGTTTTTATTTTACTTTCACTTATTCCATCTTTTTATGCTCTATGTAAGGACCTACATTATTTCCCTTTTCTCTAAAGAACTTCTTGTAACATTTTTTGCAAGGCAGATCTACTGGCAACAAATAACCTCAATTTTTATTTGTGAAGCCTTTATTTCTCCTGCACTTTTAAGGATGATTTCACAGTACAGAATTCTGAGTTGGTTGTTCTTTTCTTGCAACAATTAAGTATTTCCTTCTACTTTCTTCCTGCTTGCATGGCTTCTGAGACAAAGTCAGGTATAATTGTTTCTCCTTAGGGAAGGGTTTTGTTGTACTTTTTTCTCTGACACTTTTCAGGATTCTTTTTCTTTAATTATCTGTAGTTTGAAATTATATGCGTAAGTGTAGTTTAGGGTTTTTTGTTTTTCATTTTTGCATTTATGCTACTTCAAGTTCTCTGAGCTTCCTGAATCTATGGTTTGGTGTCTGACATCAATTTGGAGAAATTCTCAAACACTGTTTTTTCAAGTATTTCTTCTGTTATTTTCTCTCTTCTGTTATTCCCATTATACATATGTTATACCTTCTGTAGTTGTCCCGCAGTCCCTGGATATTTTATTTTGTTTTCAGTCTTTGTTCTTTTTACTTTGCAGGTGTTTTTTTTTTTTTTAATTTAGTTATTTATTTGACAGAGAGAGAGATCACAAGTAGGCAGAGTGGCAGGCAGAGAGAGAGAGAGAGGAGGAAGCAGACTCCCTGCCGAGCAGAGAGCCCGATGTGGGACTCGATCCCAGGACCCTGAGATCATGACCTGAGCCGAAGGCAGTGGCTTAACCCACTGAGCCACCCAGGCGCCCTTTTCTTTGCAGTTTTAAAGGGTTTTATTGATATATCCTCTAACTCAGAAATTCTTTGCTCAGCTGTGTCTAGTCTACTAATGGTGCCCACCAAGGGTATTCTTCATTACTGATCAATGTTTTTTCATGCCTAGCATTTCTTTTTAGTTCTTTCATTGGATTCTTTCTGCTTACATCACCCAACTGTTCCTGCATTCTATCTACTTTATCCATTACAACCCTTAACATATTAATCATAGTTTTAAATTCTGATCTGATAATTCCAAAATCACTGCCATGTCTGGTTATGATGTTTGCTTTGTCTTTTAAAATTGTGTTTTTGCCTTATAATTTTTTATTCTTGATAGCCATACATTGTGTATTAGATGAAAGGAACTAGGTTTCTTTTTAGATTTTTTTATATTTTTATTTAAATTCCAGATAGCTAATATACAATGTAATATTAGTTTCAGGTAAACAATTTAGTGACTCAACAGTTACATATAACACCCAGTGCTCATCAGAGGTGTTCTCCTTAATCCCCATCACCTATTTTATTCATCCCGCCTCGCACCTCCCCTCTGGTAACCATCAGTTTGTTCTCTAAAGTTGAGAGTCTGTTTCTTGGTTTGCCTCTCTTTTTTCCCTCTATACTCATTTGTTTCCTAAATTCTACATTTGAGTGAAATCATAATGGTATTTGTCCTCCTCTGACTGACTTACTTCATTTTCACTTAGCATAATACTCCTTAGTTTCATCTAAATCGTTGCAGATGGCAAGTTTTCATTGTTTTTTTATGGGTAATACGTGTGTGTGTGTGTGTGTGTGTGTGTGTGTCTATACCACATCTTAATCCATTTATCAGTTGATGGACATTTGGACTGTTTCCAGAATTTGGGTGTTGTAGGTAATGCTGCTATAAACATCAGGGTGCATGTATCCTCTATTTACATCTTTTTGAAGAACTTCCATCTCGTTTTCCACAGTGGCTGTACCAATTTGCATTCCAACCAACAGTGCAAGAGGTTCCTCTTTCTCCACAAAAAAAGGAAATGTTTTAAATGTCCTTTAGTAATATGGTGATGATATTTGGGGGGTGGGAAGTGTTTTATAGTCCTACAAATTAGGTATCAGTCCTTTAGTGAATTTGTGCCTCTGGATTTTGCACCTTGCAAATGTTTCTCATTTCTTTCTCACCACATCCCCAACCTTAGGTGGGACAGCATGACTAGAGTGAGCAGAATTTGGGTATGTTGCTTTTTCCAGGTCAATTAGGCTCTGATAATATCCCAATGGATTATGCTCTGATTAACCAGTTATCCCTGAAGTCAGGCCTGATTAAGAAGAACACAGTACTAACAGTATTTCAAAATGGTTCCTTTCCTCTCCCTTTGCTGGAAGCACGAGGACATTTTTTCATTATCTTCCGTAGGAACCTGGTTATACTCTTGGAAATAAATCTCACAGTATTTTGGAGGGTCCCCTATGACTGGGTCCTCCTGGAATTTTTAACATCCACTTGTCCGTACCAAGCATCCAACTATTCATCAATTACAATTCAGGTTTTCCCACCTCAGCACTGTTTCCTGTAGCTCTTTTCCTTGTGAGTCTCTGCTTCGATAAGCCAGAACTTTCTGTTTTGCCTATTGGTCTCTCCAGTCTTGGAGACAGTAGTTTGACCTGTATCTTCCATCTCTTACAGATCTAGAAAGGATTCATTTTTCAGTCCATTCAGCCTTTTACTTGTCTTTAGGATGGAGTGGCAACTCCTAAGCTTCTAACATACAGTACTAGACATCACAAGTCTGTAAAATGGTATTTAATTTTTTTAATTAAAATATAGTCAACACATAATAGCACCTCACTTTTAGGTATACAACATAATGATTTGACAACTTTATATATTATGCTATGCTCACCACAAATGTAGCTACAATCTGTTACCATATATTGTGTATTCCCTATGCTGTACCTTTCATCCCTAGGACTTATTCATTCCATAACTTCACCCATTTCACCCATCACCCTACTCCTCTCCCCTCTGGCAACCACCAATTTGTTCTTTGTAGTAGTATAATTTGTTTATTGATCTTATGTACTACAACATAGATTACAGACTAGTACGATTAGTTTTAGGAGGGTATTTTCTGTTGCCTTTTTTTTTTAAAGAGTCTTCCGTATTTTCAGTACATTTATGTTATCTACAAATAGGGGCAATTTCTTCCTTCCCGATTGGCGTGATTTGATTTTTTTTTTCTTGCCGGTTGTTCTAACTAGAACTTCCACCACTGTGTTCTGGAGCTATGATGAGATGGACATTCCTGCCTTTTTCCTGATCTTATGGGAAAAGCTTTCAGTCTTTCATCAATTAGTATAGTATCATTTATAGGCTTTCTGAAAAAGCTTTTAAGTTTGAGAGAGTTTCTGCTGTGTTTCTTTTCCAAGTTTTTCTGAGACATTTTATGATGGATGGATACTGATATACATTTTGCATAAATTCGTATAATTATGTGATCTTCTTTTTTCCTAGCCTGTCAGTGTGATTGATTTTGTTGATTGACTTTTTTACATACAGTCTTGCATTCTTAAAATAAACTCCACTGGGTTGTGTCATATCATTTTTTTTCCCTTTTAATTCTTTTTGTATATTGCTGAAATCTGGTAACATTTTGGTAAGAATTTTCATATCTATATTCATAAGAGAAATTGTTTTACAGGATTTTTTTATATGTTTTTACTGTCAAGGTAACATTACCTTCATAAAAAAGGTAATATAAAGTATTTCCTTTTCTTCTTTTTTTTTAATTTTTTATTTTTTATAAACATATATTTTTATCCCCAGGGGTACAGGTCTGTGAATCGCCAGGTTTACACACTTCACAGCACTCACCAAAGCACATACCCTCCCCAATGTCCATAACCTCACCCTTTCCTTTTCTTCTTTATCCATTCATCTGTTGAAGGACATCTTGGTTTGGCAATGGTGGCTATTGCTGCTATGAACACTGGGGTACAGATGGCCTTTCTTTTCACTACATCTTTATCTTTGGGGTAAATACCCAGTAGTGCAATTGCAGGGTCATAGGGTAGCTCTATTTTTAATTTCTTAAGGAATCTCCACACTGTTTTCAAAGTGGCTATACCAACTTGCCTTCCCACCAACAGTGTAAGAGGGTTCCCCTTTCTCCACATCCTCTCCAACACTTGTTGTTTACTGTCTTGTTGATTTTGGCCATTCTAAGTGGTATAAGGTGGTATCTCAATATGGTCCATATATATACAATGGAGTATTATGCCTCCACCAGAAAGGATGAATACCCAACTTTTGTATCAACATGGATGGGTCTGGAGGAGATTATACTGAGTGAAATAAGCCATGCAGATAGAGTCAGTTATCATATGATTTCATTTACTTGTGGAGCATAAGGAATAATAGAGAGGACATTGGGAGATAGAGAGGAGAAGTGAATTGGGGAAAATCAGAGGGGTATTCAAACCAAGAGAGACTCTGAGAAACAAACTGAGGGTTTTGGATGGGTGGGGGTTGGGTTGGGTTTGGATGGGTGGGTATTAAGGAGGGCACATATTGCATGGAGCACTGGGTGTGGTGCATAAACAATGAATTTGGAACACCGAAAAAAATTTTTAATTTAATTTAATTTCAAAAAAGATACACAATCTCCCAAGAAAAAGTGTTCCCTTTTCTATTCTCTGGAAGAGTTTATGTAGGATTTATATTAATTTCTCTTTAAATATTTTGTAAAAGTTACTAGTGAAACCATATGACCTAGAGATTTGTTTTTCTAGAGTTTTTGCACTGTAGATTCAATTTCCATAAAAATTATAAAGCTTTACAAACTATCTGTTTTATATTTGATTAACTGTAACATTTTGTGCTTTTTAAGGAATTCATCCATTTCATCTAAGTTATCTAATTTATGTGTATGGACTTTTCCTAGTATCTTCTGATTATTGTGTTTTTGTCTTAACTGTCTATATTAATATTACTATTTCATTCCTTTATTGGTAATTTCTCTTCTTTTCTTTTTCCATCTGGCTTAAGATATTTCAGTATTATTGATATTTTCAAAAAATGAGATTTTGTTTCATTGGTTTTCATTATTTTTCCATTTGCAAATTTCATTGATCTCTGCTCCTTATGATTTCATTCTTTATTTTGAGTTTATTTTGCTCTTTACAGTCCTTAAGGCAGAAGCTTATGTTGTTGATTTGAGATTTTACCTCCTTTGTAATATATTACAAGCACTGTCTTAGGCACACTACACAAAATCTGATATATTGTCTTTTCATTTGCAATCATTGCCGTATTTTTTGTTTCATTTCTTTTGAAACTTCTTTGTTCCTTTGGTTATCTAGAAATTTATAAACTTGAAGTAGTTTATAAGTAGTTCAAAGTGTATGGGAATTTACTGTTAGCTTTCTGTTATTGATTTCATTTGCTTCTATTGTGGACATCAAATGCAGTGCATGATTTCAATTATTTTAAACTTCTTGAGGTTTATTTTTATGGTCTCAGGTATGATCTCTCTTGGTGAATGCACTGGAGAAGAATGTAGATTGTTCAGTCAGGTGCAACATTCTGTGTCAATTAGATCCTGATAATTGATGTGTCTTTGAGTTTTTTCCATATCCTTATTGATTTTTTTCATCTAGTTCTTCTATCACAATATCTAAAAAAGAACTCATATCCAAAATAAACAAAGAATTTCTAGATATTTACCCAGTTAATTTGAAAACTTATGCCCACATAAAAATCCACACCTGAATGTTCAGAAAATCATTGCCAAAAGCTAGAATCAACCAAGATGTATTTTAGCAGGTAAATGGATAAGTAAATTTTGTTGCATGCACATAATGGATTTGTATTATATATATATAATATGTATATATTATATATTCAATGATAAAAGGAAATGAGCTATCAAGTCACAAAATAACACACAGGATCCTAAATGCATATTGCTAAGTAAAAGCCAGTTTGAAAAGGTACATACCATATGATTCCAATTTTGTGACATTTTAAAAAAAGTTAAACAGTATAGATAGTAAAATGATCAGTGACTGCCAGAAATTTGTGGGAAGAGGAACATAGATGAATGGATGAATCAGAATAGATTTGGGGGGCTGTAACATATCTTCTATGATACTGTAGGGCGGGAAATATGGAAACCTGACATTATGCATTTGTCAAAACTCAAAGAACTTTACATCACAAAGAATGCTTAACATATGCAAAAATTTTTTAAAACAACATTTAAGCAGTTGGCAGATCCTAGAAAATAATGCAGACTCCAACAAGAGCATCTAAATGTATTGCAAATATAAGAAACAATCTCATGGAAGGGGCTCGAGGGAAAAGATACGGACGTAAATACAGTAGTCGCCCTTTATCCACAAGGGATACATTCATTCCATGACCCCTAGTGGAGGCCTAAAACCACAGATAGTGCCAGACTCTGTATATGCTATGTTTTTTTCCTATACATACATAAATATCATAAAGTTTAATTTATAAATTAGGCACAGTAGGAGATTAATAACAATAACTAATAATAAAGTAAAACAATTATAACAATACACTGTAGTTAAAGTTATGTAAATGTGGTCTCACTCTCAAGGTATCTTACTATATTCTCCTCATCCTTATGATGATGATGATGATGATGATGTATAAGATAAAATGCCTATGTAATGTGATGAAGTGAGATTAATTACATAGGCAGTGTGACATAGTGTTAGGCTTCTATTGACCTTCCAGTGATATTGACTTTCCAGTGATATGAAAGGATCATCTCTTTCCAGACTGCAGTTGATCATGGTTAACAAACTGGAGAAAGTGAAAACATGGTTAATGGGTGGGGGTCTGCTGTAACTTTGGATATACATGGTATTTGTAAGACTAAAGATAAAGGAACTGTATATAAGGACTTTATTCTAGGTGTTAGTTATATCCCTTGGAAATATGGGTTAACAATTCTGGTTAACTATTCACTCTGTATGTTTGCTATGTATGTTTGAATGATTAAGTAAATTGGGAGTCATGTTTCTCATTAGTATAGAAATCACACATCTCTCTGAAGGAGCCTAGAATGATCCATGGGTTCAGAGTTGGAGACATCACTATGGATTCAAGTTAAGTTTAAGATTATATTTAATTTTAACCATATTTAGGTTAATATTAATTTAATATTAACCATACAAATAGTTATAGATAGAAATATTTGTAGATATGTGTATCTACACAGGTTAGCATACACACATATATTCCTTTCCTCTTTTGGTAGAAAGGGTCCAAAAGAAATAATGCCTCAGTAACAACAAGCAAACCTAATGCTCAGATCTTGGTTTTTTAATACCATTGACCAGTAAAAGGAATTCTCTTCAGACAAATGGCTATTCCAGTGGGGCAAGACATATATAAGTCTTGAGTGTCTTTAGTGCTCAAAAGTAAGAAAATGCTCAAAAAAGCAAACAAAAAACTACGTTGATGGGTGTATGTCAAAGAAGAACCATAAGTGACTCTTAATCTCACAAAACAAACTGAGGGTTGCTGGGGGGAGCGGGGTTGGGAGAAGGGGGGTGGGGTTATGGATATTGGGGAGGGTATGTGCTTTGGTGAGTGCTGTGAAGTGTGTAAACCTGGCGATTCACAGACCTGTACCCCTGAGGATAAAAATATATGTTTATAAAAAATTTAAAAATTAATTTTAAAAAAAATGTAAAAAAAAAAGAAACACAGGAGCCAACTGACAAAGCTCCCAATGATAAAAGATGGAACACTTTGAGCAACAAAATGCAGTAGTACTTTATTGTAACCCAGGATATAAATATCCATGAGTCCATCTAATATAAATAAATGATTGAATAAATTAATAGTGACAGAAAAGAAACAAATCTTTCATGTAGAAGATTTCCAAATTATTTATGTAGATGCTCTACCCTCAAGGAGGGGGCACACTACTCCTCACTCCTTGGTTTGGGCTGCATGCAGTGACTAAGAGTATATATGGAAAGGGAAGAAAAAGAGTAACTTTACTGCAGAGAAATCTGACAAAGTGATCAAAGTCAGTAACATTCATGTATCATAATATGCTTTTATACCTTTGATATGATGTGATGAAAATAGCGCTTTATTTCTGTGGTCTTCCTCCCCAAATCCCACAACTCTAGTTTTATGAGAAAAATATCAGACATACTCTAGTAATGGGTACCCTACAAAATACCTAACCAGTACTCCTGAAAATTGTCAAGTTCTTTAAGTCCAAGGGAAGCCTGGGAAACTGTCACAGCCAAGAGGAGCGTAACAAGACTTGAAAACTAAGTGTAATAATTAGGCAATCTGGATGGGATCCTGTAACAGAAAAAGGACATTAGAAAATATAAATAATGTATGGACTTTAGTTAATGATAATATACCAATATTGTTGCATTAATTCTAACAAAATATACCATGCTAATGTAAGATGCTAAATATAGGGGAAACTGGTGCAGGGTATATGTGAACTCTCTATATTTTTATATTTTTTTATTTTTTTATTTTTTTTTTTTAAAGATTTTATTTATTTGACAGAGAGAAACCACAAGTAGACGGAGAGGCAGGCAGAGAGAGAGAGAGAGGGAAGCAGGCTCCCCGCTGAG
This sequence comes from Mustela nigripes, assembly GCF_022355385.1. NCBI lineage: Eukaryota > Metazoa > Chordata > Mammalia > Carnivora > Mustelidae > Mustela > Mustela nigripes. Next base: position 111,796,721 of record NC_081569.1, read on the forward strand.
CAGAGAGCCTGATGCGGGACTCGATCCCATGACCCTGAGATCATGACCTGAGCCAAAGGCAGCGGCTTAACCCACTGAGCCACCCAGGCGCCCCCTCTCTATATTTTTAATCTTCTCAGTTTCTCAGTAAATGTAATGTTCAAAAAAACAAATTATATTTTTAAAAACAGTTCATTTTAGAGCCATATTCTATACAACTTTTATATTTTAGAGCCATATTCTATAGAACAAACAACTAATCTTATATAAGCTCTTCCTGAGGATAGTAGAAATGTAAATGTTTCCTAATTCATGTTATGAAACTACAATAATCTTGTTACCAAAATCAGAAAACAGTAATTGAAAAAATGAAAAATACAGACTAATATCATGGTGAATATAGATTAAAAAAACTTCAAAAATAAAATACTAACACAACAAATCCAGCAATATATAAAGAACAATACATCAAGACCAATATTGATTTATTTCAAGGATACAAAGATGATTCAGCATTAGATAATGGGTTAACATGAATCATCACATTCACAAATTAAAGGGGAAAAATAATATAGTCTTATAAAAACCATTTAACAAAATTCAACACCCATTTATGAATAATATCTCTTAGCAAGCTAGGATTAGAAGGGAACTTCCTTTACCTATCAAGCAAATACAGTTAATAGATGCTATTATTCTTTTCTTTGAAGTTAGGAATAAGACAGAGTCCTACTATAGCTACTTCTGTTCAAAATCGTACAAAGTAGAAGAACTAAATAGAATAGGCCTTAAAAGGTCAAAACAGAGCTTCATGATTATATAGAAACTTTATAAAAACCAGTAGTCATTTAGAACCAATGGAAGAGTTCATCTAGTTTGTTAGATAAAAGATCGAGCTATATATATCAATTGCTATCCTATAAATCCAAAATATATTTTTTTAAAGAGAGTCAAATTTTGCAAGGTTTATTTTGTGTTTATTTTTTATTTTCTGACGTGGAGATTATATAAATTTAGCTCAATTTTCTGAACTTCCCTTGTTACATAAAAATGGATTTATTAAGTGTATAAATGATCATAACCTTCTACTAGAGGCTGGAGGGTCTACCCCTGCCCTCCGAAGTTTATAAGTCTTGAACACCCTGTAGAAACAAATAAAGATGCATAAGTTACAGAACAAAAATAATAGGCCAATATATAAATAAAAAGTAAGGTGCTTATACATTTATAATAGTGGGAAAACTATCCCATTTGTAATAGTGGGAGAACTATCCTGTTTTCTGTTTCCCACAAAAGCTTCCCAATTTTGTAAAAGTGGGAAAACAGGGTAAAGATAGTGACTAGGAAATTTGAAGAAGATCAGTAGAATATCCTTGTTCAGACTGGCCAAGGTGAAGTATGTAATTTTCTAGTAACCCTATGGACATTTCTTAAGGGAAGTGGTTTTATCAGAGCTGTTTATAGGATAAGATCAGCCTAAACTGTGGTTCGAATAGAAGGATAGTCCAGTCTGATATTGCTTTGTAAAAAACTGTTAGAAGTTGAGGCAGTTTTACCTTGACCTTTTTACATGCCACATTGAAAGAATTTTAGTGATTACCCTTTATATACCTAAATTCTGCCATTAACATTTTACTGTAGTTGCTTTATTACTTGTCTATCATCTAGTCTTTCAAACAACATAAAAAAAAAAAGACCAAAAAAACCCCAAAAACAACCTGTCAACATCAAGCCTTGTCAGGATGGGCAGCAGTCCTGCTGGTGGGAGTGTGGAGAATGATTTGTTTTTATATAGTAATAATACACTTCTGCTTATTACTATGACTTATAAACCACATCTAGTAATATACCCTTGAAAGGTATCTTATGCTTTTTGACCATGAGCCACAGTAAGAAATATACTTCACATTGTAATCCCACACGTGTGTGTGTCTGTCTCTATTTGGTTATGTATATATACATATATATGTATACACAGACATGCATATATATGTTTATAGAAATTACAAAATGTTTAGGAAACAATAATCCTAGCAATAAGGAAGGCATTCTGGTAGTTTCTGTTCCTTTTTGGGTATTTTGGCATGCTACTTATGACTATTTAAGTCAGTTACCCTCCTTTTAATTGGCTTTGACCTGCAAGTTAAAGAACATTGGCTTATAGAAAACCTTGCATATACATACAAAGAGAAATGTAAAAGAATGTTTTTTTATAATAGCTGCATTTTTTTAATAGCAACAAATGGAAGCAAAAAAATGCCCATAAACAGGATAGGTAAATTGTGGTATAATTATACAATAAAATATGGCACATCAGTAAAAATGAACCATAGCTATGTACATCAACATGGAGAAATGCCACAAACACAATGTTGAATGAGAAAACCAAGTTATATAAGAATATATATACATGATTCCATTTGTATGAATTTCAAAAACATGCTAAACTGGATAGAACAATATATTTAGATAAACATATGTGCAAAAGTATTTTTTTAAGTAAATGAGTGACTGATGTGTGCTGCAACATGGATGAATCCTATAAACATTATGCTAAGTAAAAGAAGACAGTCACAACGGACCACATGTTATGTGATTCCACATGAAATTTCAGAATATGCAAACTCAAAGAGACAAAAGTAGATTGTTGGTTGTATCGAGTTGGGATTGAAAGAAAATGTGGACTGCTGATGGGCATAAGATTTTTTGGGCAGGCTGATAAAAATGTTCTAAAGTTGATCATGATGGTGGTCATACAAATCTGTGAATATACTTTAAAATTTTTTAATTTTACAGTTTAAATGGATATGTTGTAGAGTATATAGGTTCTATCTCAATAAGGTAATTATAAAAATAAGTAAGGAAATGGTTTTAAGATTCAGGAAAAGAGTTTTTTGCAAACAAGAGGCTTGAGATCAAGACAAGGCACACAGTAGTTTTTGAAGATATAAGTAGTCTTTGATGATATAAGATACATAGCTACATATACATATCTACATCTCTATTATCTGTTATCTGGATTATAGATACGTAGGTGGGTTCTTACTGTCTACATTTTATGCCAGCAATATAAATTTTTATTTATTTAATACTTAATAGAAATTTATTTTTAATGGAAATAAGAATATATTTAAATATTCTTTAAATATCTCTGCCTTTAAGTTTAACACAATATATTGAAATTCTAGTATAAATCTTGATTAGGACCAGTTTTCACTGAAATATCCCATTTAAAAAACTATTCTTTATGTATTTAAATTTTGAAAAATATATTTTAGAATATAAAAGTTGCTGTTACATTCTCTGTAAGTCAGAATATACTCAAGGAACTCTAACCTGTCCATTTCACTATTGCAACCATCTGAATTCATATCTGTTATTCCAACATTCTCTTAACTGGTTTCTTTGCTTCCTGTTTTCCATCTGTCCAAAAAGTTTTTCACATCATAGCCCAGAGATATGTTTTTGAAACAAAAATAACAGCATATTATTCCTCTTTTCAAAACTTCAGTGAAATGTCATTTTCCTATGAATACAAACTGAATTCTTTAAGATTATTCTCCAGGACCTATATAAATTATTTCTGCTAACTGCCTTCTTAACAGCATTTCCCACTGTTTTGACTTGAGCTACTATAACAATTTACCATAGGTGGGGTGGCTTCTAAACAAACAGAAACTTACTTCACACAATTCTCAAATTCTGGAAGTTTGAGAGTAGAGTGCCAGCCTGGTTAGGTTATGGTGAGAGCCTCTTCTAGGATGTAGAATTCTGACCTTTTTTTCTCAGCCTTATGTGATGATGGGTCAAGAGCTCTATAGAGTCCCTTTGATAAAGATAATAATTCCATTTATGAGAGCTCTACCCTCATGACCTAATAAGCACATCCCAGGGCCCCCATCTCCTTATACCATCACACTGGGGTTAGGATTTTGACATATGAATTTTCTGGGGAATCCCAATTATTTACTCCATTCCACCCATCCATTCTCATTGTTACTACACACATCAGGTTCTCTTTCTAGCTTTTTGTCCTTCTTACATACCATTTCCTCTGCCTGAAATGTTCTTCCCAGTCTGCATCTGTAACACCTGTTTTTTAGGTACCGCCTTGGATTTTTCCTTCTTTCATCCCTAATCACTATTACCCTCTCTCACCTAAGACTGAAACACTCTTCCTGTCATTCACATAGCCTTTCACGTACCCATAGCACTTATTTAATAATCTTAACACTTACTGATATTTTTCTTTAAATCTGTAAACTCCCCTAGGGTAAGACTATTTACTTAATCTTGTGACCTATGGCCTAACACTGCCTTGCCTGTGCTAAGTACTCAAACAATACTTGCTGAATGAATAAATGGATTCATTCTGGTACCCATACTTTATGTATTTTGGAAGGTGTTTTAAGTAATAAAAATAACAAATTACTCCACAATTAACTTGAAAATAGGTTCAAGATTTTTATTCTTGTTTATTGTCTTTCTTTTTCTCCTTGGTAGCTCTACACTAGATGATATTTATAGAAGTTAATGACAGCTCAGTCTGTTAATGAGTCTAGTGTGCTAGCTGAGGTGACCTGATTTTTAAATATATTCCTTATTTTAAAAAATTAATTTTGTATTATCATTTAATATTGAATATATCTGGCTGTTCATGCCTTTTCTTATTTGATATGCTTGAAGAAGATAAAACAGAATAATCTTTCAAAGGAAATAAACAAAAATCCTTTTCTTGTTTCTGTTTTTTCATGTGGTGTTCATTTTATAAGTATGAGCTCAGGCAGATGTATCTCAACCTTTTGTTGAACAATGTGTTGCTATCCAGCTCTAGTGTTGAGAAAAATAATAATTTTATCTTCTATACCAGATGTAGAATTATTTAAAAATTAGAACAAAAGGGTAAGTAGTATCTGTCAAAGGTATTAGGAATTTATGTTTACCTATAAAAAGCTGGAAGGTAATACATAATAACTACCTCATGGGTGTTCTGAGTGTAATAGAAAATTACCAGTAAATTATATGACAGATAACAAGCACTAGTTAAATATTAGATGTTAAGTTACTTACAAGTCATTTTGATCTCTTTTCCACATCAATAATGGGAAAAGAAAAAGTCCGTTCTCATCCCCCTGTTTTCCCCCAAAGCAAAAAAAAAAGAGGAAAAAATGGTAGAAAAGAAAGTAGGATATCTCTAGAAAAAACAAGGCATTATATAAGGCACTGAAACAGATACGTCAAAGAACATAACGCAAAAATCTTCAACTTGTGTTTAGTGTTTTCTATTATCAGATTTTCTTCTTTTTTTTTTAAAGATTTTTATTTATTTATTTGACAGATCACAAGTAGGCACAGAGGCAGGCAGAGAGAGTGAGTCAGAGAAGCAGGCTCCCTGCTGAGCAGAGAGCCAGATGCAGGGCTCCATTCCAATACCCTGGGATCATGACCTGAGCCGAAGGCAGAGGCTTTAACCCACTGAGCCACCCAGGCACCCCTCTTTAGTCTTTATATATTATATCATTCCCTTTAGGTTTATCTTGACAATCAAGTGACAAAATGGCAATAAGTACATACCTATGAATAATTATATTGTGTAAATGGACTGAATGCTTCAATCAAAAGAACAGGATGGTTGAATGGATAAAAGGTAGACCTGTTTATATACTGCCTATAAGAGACTCTCATTTTGGACCTAAAGCCCATGCAGATTGAAAGTGAAGCGTTGGAAAAACATTTATCATGCAAATGGAAATGAAAAGAAAGCTGAGGTAGCAATATTTATGTCATATAAAATACACTTTTTAAAAAAATTTTTTATTTTTTATTAGCATATAATGTATTATTAGCCCCAGGGGTACAGGTCTGTGAATCACCAGGTTTACACACTTCACAGCACTCACCATAGCACATACCTTCCCCAATGTCCATAACCCAATCACCCTCTCCCTACCCTCTTTCCCCTGGCAACCTTCAGTTTGTTTTTTGAGATTAAGAGTCTCTTACAGTTTGTCTCCCTCTGATCCCATCTTGTTTCGTTTTTTCCTTCCCTACCCCTGAAACCCCACACACCCCCTACTTTGCCTCTCAATATCCCCATATCAAGGAGATCATAATGATGATTGTCTTTCTCTGATTGATTTATTTGACTCAGCATAATACCCTCTAGTTCCATCCACATCATCGCAAATGGCAAGATTTCTTTTCTTTGATGGCTGCATAGAATTCCCATATATATAGATGTAAATATATATCTACATCTATATATATATATCACAACTTCTTTATCCATTCATCCATTGATGGACGTCTAGGTTCTTTCCATAGTTTGGCTATTGTGGACACTGCTGCTATAAACATTCGGGTGCACGTATGCCTTTGGATCACTACATTTGTATTTTTAGGGTAAATACCCAGTAGTGTGATTGCTGGGTCATAGGGTGCCTGTATTTTCAACTTTTTTTGAGGAACCTCCATGCTGCTTTCCAAAGTGGCTGCACTAGCTTGCAACAGCGTAGGAAGATTCCCGTTCCTCTGCATCCTCGCCAGCATCTGTGGTTTTATGACTTGTTAACTTTATCCATTCTGGCTGTCGTGAGGTGGTATCTCATTGTGGTTTTGATTTGTATTTCCCTGATGCCAAGTGATATGGAGCACTTTTTCATGTGTCTGTTGGCCATTTGGATGTCTTTGCAGAAATGTCTGTTCATGTCCTCTGCCCGTTTCTTGATTGGATTATTTGTTCTTTGAGTATTGAGTTTGAGATGTTCTTTATAGATTTGGGATACTAGCCCTTTATCTGATATGTCATTTGCAAATATCTTCTCCCATTCTATCAGTTGTCTTTTGGTTTTGTTGACTGTTTACCTTGCTGTGCAAAAGATTTTGGTCTTGACAAAGTCCCAATTGTTCATTTTTACCCTTGCTTCCCTTGCCTTTGGCAATGTTTCTAGAAAGAAGTTGCTGCAGCTGAGGTCAAAGAGGTTGCTGCCTGTGTTCTTAAGGATTTTGATGGATTCCTGTCTCACATTGAGGTCTTTCATCCATTTGGAGTCTGTTTTTGTGTGTGGTGTAAGGAAATGGTCCAGTTTCATTTTACTGCATGTGGCCGTCCAAATTTTCCCAACACCAATTGTTGAAGAGACTGTCTTTTTTCCCATTGGATATTCTTTCCTGCTTTGTTGAAGATTAACTGACCAGATCAACTAGTCTTGTTTAGTTGACCAAGTCAACTAATCTTGTGGAGTTGAGGATCCATTGCTGGCTCTCTATCTCTTCCATTGATCTATGTGTCTGTTTTTGTGTCAGTATCATACTCTCTTGATGATTACAGGTTTGTGATAGAGATTGAAGTCTGGAATTGTGATGCCGCCAGCTTTGGTTTTCTTGTTCAACATTCCTCTGGCTATTCGGGGTCTTTTCTGGTTCCATATAAATTGTAGGATTATTTGTTCCATTTCTTTGAAAAAGTTATGGTATTTTGATATGGAATGCATTCAATGTGTAGACTGCTCTAGATAACATAGACATTTTCACAATATTTGTTCTCCAATCCATGAGCATGGAACCCTTTTTCCATTTCTTTGTGTCTTCCTCAATTTCTTTCATGTGTATTCTATAGTTTTCTGAAAACAGATTCTTTGAGCCTTTGGTTAGATTTATTCTTAGGTATCTTATGGTTTTGAGTGCAATTGTAAATGGGGTTGACTCCTTAATTTCTCTTTCTTCTGTCTCTTTGTTGGTGTATAAAAATTCAACTGACTTCTGTGCATTAGTTTTATATCCTGAGAGTTTACTGAATTCCTATATGGGTTCTAGCAGTTTTGGAGTGGACTCTTTTGGGTTTCCACATGAAGTATCATATCATCTGCAAAGAGTGAGAGTTTGACTTCTTTGCCAGTTTGACTTCTTCTTTGAGGCATCCTAGGACATCTAGTACTATCCTGAATAGCAGTGGTGAAGGTGGACAGCCCTGCCATGTTTTTGGGTTTTCTACATAAAGTATCATACCATTTGCAGAGAGTAATAGTTTAACTTCTTCCTTGCCAATTTGGATGCCTTTAATTTCTTTTTGTTGTCTGATAGCTGAGGCTAGGACTTCTAGTACTGTGATGAATAGCAGTGGTGATAATGGACATCCCTGCTGTGTTCCTGACCTTAGCGGAAAAGCTCTCAGTTTTTCTCCATTGAAAATGATATTCGTGGTGGGTTTTTCATAGATGGCTTTGATGATATTGAGTATGTACCCTCTATCCCTACACTATAAAGAGTTTTGATCAAGAAAGGATGCTCTACTTTGTCAAATGCTTTTTCAGCATCTATTGAGAGTATCATATGGTTCTTGTTCTTTCTTTTATTAATGTATTGTATCACATTGATTGATTTGTGGATGTTGAACCAACCTTGCAGCCCTGGAATAAATCCCACTTGGTCATGGTGAAAATCCTTTTAATGTACTGTTGGATCCTATTGGCTAGTATTTTAGTGAGAATTTTCACATCTGTGTTCATCAAAGATATTGGTCTGTAATTCTCTTTTTCAATGGGGTCTTTGTCTGGTTTTGGGATCAAGGCAATGCTGGCCTCATAAATGAGTTTGGAAGTTTTCCTTCCATTTCTATTTTTTGGAACAGTTTCAGGAGAATAGGAATTAATTATTCTTTAAATGCTTGGTAGAATTCCCCTAGGAAGCTGTCTGACCCTGGGCTCTTGTTTGTTAGGAGATTTTTGATGACTGCTTGAATCTCCTTACTGGTTATGGGTTTGTTCAGGTTTTCTATTTTTTCCTGGTTCAGTTGTGGTAGTTTATATGTCTCTAGGAATGCATCCATTTCTTTCAAATTATCAAATTATCAAATTTGCTGGTATATAATTGCTAATAATATGTTCTTATAATTATTTGTATTTCTTTGGTGTTGGTTGTGATCTCTCCTCTGTCACTCATGATTTTATTTATTTGGGTCCTTTCTCTTTTCTTTTTGATAAGTCTGGCCAGGGGATTATCAATGTTATTAATTCTTTCAAAGAACCAGCTCCTAATTTCACTGATTTCTGCTCTGATCTTTATTATTTCTCTTCTCCTGCTGGATTTAGGCTTTCTTTGCTGTTCTTTCTCCAGCTCCTTTAGGTGTAGGATTCGGTTGTGTATTTGAGACCTTTCTTGTTTCTTGAGAAAGGCTTGTATCACTATATATTTTCTGCTCAGGACTGCCTTTGCTGTGTCCCACAGATTTTGAACAGTTGTATTTTCATTATCATTTGTTTCCATAATTTTTGTCAATTCTTTAATTTCCTGGTTGACCTATTCATTCTTTAGTAGGATGCTCTTTAACCTCCATGTATTTGGGTTCTTTCCAACTCTCCTCTTATGATTGAGTTCTGGCTTCAGAGCATTGTGGTCTGAAAATATGCAGGGAATGATCCCAAGCTTTTGGTATTGGTTGAGACCTGATTTGTGACCCAGAATGTGATCTATTCTGGAGAATATTCCATGTGGACTATAGAAGAATATGTATTCTCTTCCTTTGGGATGGAATGTTCTGAATATATCTGTGATGTCCATCCGGTCATCTGTGTCATTTAAGGCCTTTATTTCCTTTGATCTTTTGCTTGGATGATCTGTCCATTTAAGTGAGAGGAGTATTAAAGTCACCTGCTATTATTTTATTATTATCAATGTGTTTCTTTGATTTTGTTATTAATTGGTTTATGTTATTGGCTGCTCCCATGTTAGAGATGTAGATATTTAAAATTGTTAGATCTTCTTGTTGGACAGACACTCTGAGTATGTTATAGTGTCCTTCATCTTCTCTTATTATAGTCTTTGGCTTAAAATCTAATTGATCTGATATAAGGATTGCCACCCCAGCTTTCTTTTGAAGTCCATTAGCATGGTAAATTGTTTTCCACCCCCTCACTTTACATCTGGAGGTATCTTTGGGCCTAAAATGAGTTTCTTGTAGACAGCATATTGATGGGGTTTGTTTCTTTCTTTGTTTGTTTGTTTAATCCATTCTGATACCCTGTGTCTTTTGATTTGGGCATTTTAGCCCATTTACATTCAGGGTAACTATTGAGATATATGAATGTAGTGCCACTGTATTGCCTGTAAGGTGACTGTTACTGTATATTGTCTCTGTTCCTTTCTAGTCTACTACTTTTAGTCTCTCTCTTTGCTTAGAGGACCTTTTTCAATGTTTCCTATAGAGCTGGTTTGGTGTTTATAAACTCTTTTAGTTTTTCTTTGTCCTGGAAGCTCTTTGTCTCTCCTTCTATTTTCAATAATAGCCTAGCTGGATATAGTATTCTTGGCTGCATGTTTTTCTCATTTAGTGCTCTGAATATATCATGCCAGTTCTTTCTGGCCTACCAGGTCTCTGTGGATAAGTCTGCTGCCAATCTAATATTCTTAGCATTGTATGTTACAGACATCTTGCTCCGGGCTGCTTTTGGGATTTTCTCTTTATCACTAAGACTTGTAAGTTTTCCTATTAGATGACAGGGTGTGGACCTCTTCTTATTGATTTTGGGGGGGGGAGGGGTTCTGAGCCTCCTGGATTTTGGTGCTTGTTCCCTTTACCATATTAGGGAAATTCTGTACAATAATTTGCTTCAACATACCTTCTGCCCCCCTCTCTCTTCTTCTGGAATCCCAGTTCTAATATTGTTTCATCTTATGGTATCATTTACCCCTTGAATTCTCCCCTCGTGGTCTATTAGTTGTTTATCTCTCTTTTGCTCAGTTTCTTTATTCTCTGCCATTTGGTTTTCTATATCACTAATTCTCTCTTCTGCCTCATTTATCCTAGCAGTAAGAGCCTCCTTTTTTTATTGCACCTTAATAGTTTGATTAGATTAAGGTTAAGATTAAGATTGATCAACCTTAATAGCTTGATTAGATTTTAGTTATTTTATTTCTCCAGAAGGGGCTTTTATTTATCCAGACAGCATTTCTCTAATATCTTCTATGCCTTTTTTGAGCCCAGCTAGAACCTTGAGAATCATCATTCTGAACTCTAGATCTGACATATTATCAACGTCCATATTGATTAGCTCCCTAGCCTTCGGTACTGCCTCTTGTTCTTTTTCTGTGGTGAGTTTTTCTGCCTTGTCATTTTATCCAGATAAGAATATATGAAAAGAAAATAAAATACTAGAAGGGTGGCAAAGACCTCAGAAAAATGTGTGGTAACCAAATCAGAAGAGTCCCCAAATTGTGGGGAGAAGAAAGGTGGCAAAAAGAAGTTCAAAAAAAATTTTAAAAAGAAAAAGTAAAAAGAAAATATGTGTATTGGATTGGTGAATAGAAGGGAGACAACCACTTTATTTGGGGAGTATTTTGGTCTCTTAGAAGAAACTACTTCCCAAAATTTCAAAGAAAGAAATACATATATGCGTGCACACACACACACACACACACACACACACACACAAGCATAAACATGATGAAGGGATGGAATATGACTGTAAAGATGAAAAACTTTTTTTAAATTCTGAAAAGGGTGTTAATAAGATAAGTTGGTTAGGAAAAGAAAGGGGAGAATTTGCTCAGGCTGGAGACTAGCACAAACCCTGTGCTAGATTTAGTGTATATTTTGATCTCTTAGAAGAAATTGTATCCCAAAATTTTTTAGAAGGAAAAACCACAAAAGATAATGTTAGATACAATGAAGGATAAAATATGACTATAGTAATAAAGGTTCAAAAAGATTTTTTTAAAGAAAGATATTGTTAAGATAAACTAGTTAGAAAATGTTAAAAGAGCAAAGAGTAAAAGTTTAAAAATATGAGAATAAGAAAAAAATAAAATTTAAAAAATTTAATTAACTTCGCAAGACTAAAGAATCATGGGGAGAAAGCCATGAATTCCATGCTTTGCTTTCCCCTCCTCTGGAATTTCACTGTTCTCCTTGATCAATGAGCTTGGTCTTGGCTGGATTTCTCGCTGATCTTCTGGGGGAGGGGCCTGTTGTAGTGATTCTCAAGTGTCTTTGCACTGCCCTTGCCAGGGATTGAGCTAGGTAATCTGATTCAGTTCACTCTCTGGAGCTTTTGTTCCCTGAACACTTTCCATAGAGCTCTGGAGGACAGGAATGAAAATGGCGGCCTCCTGATCTCTGGCCCAGAGGAGCCAAGAGCTTGGGGCCCCACTCCTCAGTGTGCCCTTGGAGAAAAGCACTCAGTCACTCTTGTCTCCCTAGTCTCCAGCTGCACTCCAAGCTCACCCAGCCTGTGACAAAGTGTTTCTGCCTCTAGCACATAGCCCTGTTTGGAGTCTCCAAGCCCAATAGATCCTTGCCGCTCTTCCAGGGGGGTCTCCCTGGATCTGACACTTGTGGGTTCCCTGTTCAAAGAGCAATGGTCTGACTGTGCCACAGATCACAGTTTAAGGTAACACCAAGCTGAGAACTCACTCCTCTGCTCCTCTCTGTAGCCAGCTTCCCCTCTCTAATACCTGTGAGCTCTGGTCTACTCAGACACCCCCGATCCTTCTGTAACCCTGTCCCCACAAGGGCCCCACACCCGCTTAGCCTCTAGAGCAATGTCCCTCAGCGGAGCAGACCTCTAAAAGTTCTGATTTTGTGCTCTGTTGCTCCACCACTTATTGGGACCCAGCCCCTCTTCCCATGGCCTATCTTCCTGTTGCTTCAGATTCACTTCTCCACAGGCCCTACCTTTCAGAAAGTGGTCAATTTTCTGTTTCTAGAATTGCTGCTCTTCTTCTCTTTGATCTCCTGCTGGATTTGTAGGTGTTCAGAATGGTCTGGTAACTATCTAGCTGAACTCCTGCTACCTGATGTCATCTCAGCCTGCCACTCCTCTGCCATCTAGACTCCTCCCAAAATACACTTTAAAACAAAGACTGTAATAGCGGTCAAAGGACACTACGTAATCACAAAGTGAACAATCCAACAAGATACAAGAATTGTAAATAATTATACACCCAATGTGGAAACACGTAAATACATAAAGCAACTATAAATAGACATAAGAAAAGAAATTGATAATACAATAATACTGGGGGATTTTAACACCCTACTTACATTTATGAATAAATCATCTAGACAGAAAAATCAACAAGGAAATGGTGGTTTTGAATGACACAGTAGACCAGATGGATATAATAGATGTATTCAAAACTTCCCATCAAGAAAACAGAAGAATACACATTCTTTTCAGGTGCACATGGAACATTGTCCAGAATAGATCACATATTAGGCCACCGAACAGGTCTCAAAAAAAAAAAAAAAAAATACCATGTATCTTATCTGACCACAATAATATGAAACTAGAAATCTATCACAAGAAAAAAATTGGAAAGAACACGTGGAGGTTAAATAGCATGCTATTTTTTTAAAGGTTTTATTTATTTGATTGAGATCACAAGTTGGCAGAGAGGCAGGCAGAGAGAGAGAGGAAGATAAGCACGCTCCCTGCTGAGCAGAGCACCCGATGCAGGGCTCAATCCCAGGACCTGGGATCATGACCTGAGCTGAAGGCAGAGGCTTTAACCCACTGAGCCACCTAGATTCCCCCAATAGCATGCTATTAAACAATGAATGCATCAACTAAGAAATCAGACAGAATCAGAAAATATATAGAGACAAATGAAAATGAAAACACAATATCTTTGGGATGCAGCAAAAGCTATTCTAAGAGGTAAGATTACAACAATACCGAATGCAATACTTTGCAGTCCCTATCAAAATAACACCAGCATTTTTCACAGAACTGGAACAAACAATTATAAAATTTGTATGGCACCAGAAAAGATTCCAAATAGCCATAATAATGTTGAAAAAGAAAACCGAAATTGGAGGCATTTCAATTCCAGACTTCAAGCAGTATTACAAAGCTGTAATCATCAAGACAGTGTGGTATTTGCACAAACATAGACACATAGATCAATGGAATAGAATAGAGAACCCAGAAATGGATGCTCAAATCTATGGTCAACTAATCTTAAATTAGGAGAGAATATCCAATGGAAAAAGAAGGCAGTCTCTTCAACAGATGGTATTTGGAAAACTAGACAGCCACATACAGAAGAATGAAACTGGACCACTTTCTTACACTGTATTAAAAAATAAATTCAAAATGGATGAGAGACCTAAATATGAAACAAGAATCTATCAAAACCCTAGAGGAGAACACAGGCAGCTCTTGAACTTGGCCACAGCATTTCTAAAGGCAAGGGGAGCAAAAGCAAAAAGGAACTATTGGGACTTCATCAGGAAAAAAAGCTTGTGCACAGCAAAGGAAACAATCAACACAATAAAGGCAACCTACAGAATGGCAGAAAATATTTGCAAATAACAAATCCGATAAAGGGCTAGTATCCAAAATCTATAAAGAACTTCTCAAACTCAACACCCAAAAAACAAAAACTCCAGTCAAGAAATGGACAAAGACATGAACAGACATTTCTGCAGAGAAGACATCGAAATGGCTAACTGACACATGAAAAAATGCTGAACATCACTCATCATCAGGGAAATACAAATCAAAACCATAGTGAGATACCACCTCACACTAATCAGAATAGCTAAAATTACCAACTCAGGAAACAACAGATATTGTTGAGGATGTGGAGAAAGAGGAATCCTCTTACACTGTTGATGGAATGCAAACTGGTGCAGCCACTTTGGAAGACAGCATGGAGGTTCCTTAGAAAGTTTAAAATAGAGCTACCCTGTGACCCAACAACTGCACCATGAGGTATTTATCCAAAGGATAGTGAAATAGTGATTTGAAGTTGCACATGCACCCCACTGTTTATAGCAGCAATGTCCACAATAGGCAAAATATAAGAAGAACCTAGATGTCCATCAAATGAATGAATAAAGAAGATGTAGTATAGGAGCTCCTGGATAGCAGTTCGTTAAGCATCCAACTCTTGGTTTTGGCTCAGGTTATGATCTCAGGGCTGTGAAATAATAAAGATTAGAACATGAGAGACTGTGGACTCTGAGGAACTAACTGAGGGTTTTGGAGAGAGGTTGGAGGTTGGGTGAGCCTGGTGGTGGATATTGTGGAGGTCACATATTGCATGGTGCACTGGGTGTGGTGCATAAACAGTGAATTCTGGAACACTGAAAAGAGATTTTAAAATAAATAAAAATTCAAAAGATTAGAGCAGAAGTAAAAGAAATAGAAACAAAACAAACAAACAACAAAAACACAATAAAACAGTTGAATAAAACCAGGAACTGGTTCTTTTGGAAAAAATCAACAAAATCAATAAACTTTAGCCAGACTGCTCAAATGAGAAAGAGAGAGAGGACTCAAATAAATAAAATTAGAAATGAAAGAGGAGAAATAGCAAAGCAATACCACAGAAACACAAAGGATAATAAGGGCATATTATGAAAAAGCATTTGCCAGCAAATTGGATAACCCTGAAGAAACTGATAAATTCCTAGAAACATGTAATTTCCCAAAATTGAATCAGGAAGTACAAAATTTAAACAGACAAAGTACTAGCAGTGAAATTGAATCAGTAATCAATAAACTCCCAACAAACAAAAGTCCAAGACTAGACAGCTTCCCAGGCGAATTCTTCCAAACACTTAAAGAAGAGTTAATATCTACTCTTCTCAAACTATTCCAAAACTTAGAGGAAGGAAACTTCTAAATTTATTCTATAATGCAAGCATCACCCTAATACCAAAACCAGACAAGGAAAACTACAGGCCAGTATCTCTGGTGAACAAAGAGGCAAAAATCCTTACCAAAATATTAGGAAACCAAACCCAACAATTTTAAAAAATCATTTGCCTTAATAAAGTGGGATTTATTCCAGTATACAAGAGTGATTCAGTATTCTCAAATCAATCTACATGATACGTCACATTAGGGGAGAAAGGATAAAAACCATATAATCATCTCAAAAGGTGTAGAAAAAGTGTTTGACAAAATACAACATCTATTCATGGAAAAACTTTCAAGTATAGTTAGAGGGAACTTACCTCAAAATGATAAAGATGATATATGAAAACCCACAGATAAAATCATACTCGATGGTAAAAAACTGAGAGCTTTTCTTCTAAGATCAGGAACAAGACAAGCATGTCCACTCTTAACACTTTTAATCAACCTAGTATTGGAAGTCCTAGCCATAGCAATTACACACACACAGACACACAGACACAGACACACACACACACACACACACACACACAGAAAATGAAATACATCCGAATTGGTAAGGAAAAAAATAAAACTTTCACTATTTGCAGATGTCATGATATTTTATATAGAAAATCCTAAAGACTCCACCAAAAACAAAAACTTGCTGGAACTGATGAATGAATTCAGTAGAGATGCATGATGCAACATTTATATACAAAACACTTTTGGATTTCTATACACTAACAATGAAGTAGCAGAAAGAAATTAAGAGAACAGTTCTATTTACAACTGCACCAAAAAGAGTAAAATACCTAAAAATAAACCTAACCAAAGAGTTGAAAGATCTTGTACTTGGTAAACTGTAAAACGTTGATGAAAGAAATTGAAGATGACAACATATTTCCCACTTGTGGGTTGGAAGAACCAATAGCATTTAAATGTGTATACTACCCAACACAATCTCAGATTTAAAGCAATCCCATTAAAGTACTAGCAACATTTTTTCACAAAACTGCAACAAATAATCATGTAATCTGTATAAAATCACAAAAGACCCTGAATAGCCAAAGCCATCTTGAGAAAGAACAAAACAATCCCAGATTTCAAAATATACTATGGACTCTAGCAATCAAAACAGTATGGTACCGGGACAAAAATAGACACAATGGAACAGAACAGAGAGCCCAGAAATAAACCCATGCTTTTATGGTCAATTAGTGTGTGACAAAGGAGGCAAGAATATACAATGGGTAAAGGATGTTTTCTTCACTGAATGGTGTTTGGGGAACTGAATAGCTACATGGAAGAGAATGAAACTGGACCAATTTCTTACATGATCCAAAAGAATAAACAAAATAGATTAAAGGCCTCATGTCAGACCTGAAACCATAACATTCCTAGATGAAAACATAGGCAGTAATCTCTTTGATATCAGCTGTAGAAACATTTTTCTAGATATGTCTCTTTTGACAAGGGAGACAAAAGCAAAATTAAACTGTTGGGGACTACACCAAAATAAAAATCTTTTGGAAAACATTAACAAAACTGAAGGACAACATACTGAATGCAAGAAGATATTTGCAAATTACATATCTGATAAAGGTTAGTATCCAAAATATATAAAGAAGTTATACAGTTGAACACCAAGAAAAAAAATAAAGCCCTACTAATTCAATTAAAAATGGACAGAGGACATGAACATTTTTTCAAAGAAAACAGATTGACAACAGACACACAAAAGGATACTCATCAACGTGATCAGGGAAATGCAAATCAAAACCACAATGAGATACCACCTCACTACTCTCAGAATGGCTAAAATCAAAAACACAAGAATTAACAAATGTTGGTGAGGATATAGAGAAAAATGTACCCTTGTGCACTGTTGGTAGGAATGGAAGCTGGTGCAACCAATATGGAAAAGAATATGGAAGTTCCTCAAAAACTTAAAAATAGAATTATCATATGACCCATTAATTTTCAGTACTAGGTATTTGCCCAGAGAAAATGAAAACACTAATTCAAAGAGATATATGTACCCCTATGTTTACTGCAGCATCATTTATAATTTAAAACTGTAATGCAAGTGTCCAGCCTTAGATGAATGAATAAAGTAGACATGGTATGTGTGTATAGTGGAATACTAGAGCCATAAAAAGAAATCTTAAAAAAAGAAAAAAATGAAATCATATCATTTGAAACAACATGAGTGGATCTAGAGTGTAAAATCCTATGTGAAATATCTCAGAGAAAGACAAATACCATATGATTTCAGTCGTATGTGGACTTTATGAAACAAAACAAGCAAAAAAGAAAAATTAAAATAGACTCTTAAATAAAGAGAATAAAGAAGTGGGTGGGAAGATGGATGCAATAGGAGAAAGTGATTTAAGATTATGCTTATCATGATGAGCACTGAGAAATGAATAGACTTGTTGAATCATTGTATTGTACACATGAAACTAATGTAACACTGTACGTTAACTACACTGGAATTGAAATTAACAACTTTAAAAAAAGGTCTAGAGCTTTACAGTGAATTTATGACCTTAACTATCTAACTCCAAGTTACTTTTTAAGTGAAAATTGGCCTGGTGCTTATTAATTATCCAGTTTGTTCTAGGCATTGTATAACACATTTCAAGAATTATATTAATCCTTAAAATAACTTACGTTTTGAAAACTAGGAATTAGACTCAGTATCTAAGCCAGTATTACATTAATAGTAAAGAGTAGTACCAAAATTCAAGCACACTATCACAGTAGTGTTTAAGCATTGGAACAGAATCAACTAGAGAGCTTCATGAGTGCTGTATCTCATCCCCATAGTTTCTGATATAGTGAGGAGAGGGAAGGAGTAGTATGAGAGGATTTACATGTCTAAGAAATTACCAAATGATGTATATATTGCTAGTGCAGAGACTACACTTTGGAAATTACTAATTTATCAAACTCCACATCTTTCCACTAGTATCTCTTACCTCACATTACTCTTCTAAGTACACTATGCTCTCACTAGATGAAAGACTTAATATAACCAAAATGAACTTGGTTCGTTTGTGTCTCTGTGCTTTGCCTTGTATTTCTTCTCCATCTAAACTATCCTCTTTTTCTTGCCCTACCCCCATTTTGTCCTACTTGTTCAAATATTTTCCTTTATAAAATCACTTCAATGCTACATCTCCCAGGAACACTTACCTCATACCCTCACCTAAAAGCTACTTCTTTTCTTTCATACTTATGGTACTTTGAGCCAATTTGTGCTATCACCTACTATCTTATGGTTATTTGTTTATATGCTTCAATGTTTTGTATTACATTTGCAATCTCCCTAAGGAAGTGAGATGCATTTATCCCAGAATATTTAGTGCAAGTCCTTAGTTGTGTAATAAATACTGAAATATACTAAGACTGTAATACTTGTATTTTTGAAAATTATTAAAGGGGCGCCTGGGTGGCTCAGTGGGTTAAGCCTCTGCCTTTGGCTCAGGTCATGATCTCAGGGTCCTGGGATCAAGTTCCGCATTGGGCTCTCTGCTCAGCGGGGAGCCTGCTTACCCCTCTCTCTCTGCCTACTTCTCTGCCTATTTGTGATCTCTCTCTGTGTGTCAAATAAATTTAAAAATCTAAAAAAAAATTATTAAATGAGATAGTGTTTATAAAATTACTGTATTAAACAAAAGGAGTTATGTAAAGTATTTTCTTTTTGTCATGACACTGGACAGTCTATAGATGAAAAACTCTCTCTCAAAAATAATTTTTAAACATTCAAAAATTCAAAAATTTTTGGCGCCAATTTAAAAGCCCAATCTAATTTTTTTGGCAAAATAAAAGTCCAAATAGATTAATCAAAAATAACAGTTATTATTTCTTATGTGTATAATAAAGCTTTTAATTATATCACATACACACATAACACACAGAGAAAAATAATAATCTAGATATAACTATTATGTATACACATACAATACTGATTGAAGTTTATATGCATACTTTTATTAGCACTACTATTTAGGGTGTGACCATAGAGCAGATGAAGTGTTTTTAGAGACATAATAGGTTGGGCTTGTTTTCAAAAAAGTTAGAATAAAATTAACTGAATTTGTATTTGCCAATACTCTTGTGGTGGAGAGTATTAACACTTGGAACATTCTTAGAACCATTCTTGGGAAATAGAGTTACATTCTTGAAAATTAAATTCCAAGTTCCATTTATAACTTGATAAATTATAAATATATTGACGTCCAACAGAAATTAATGAGATGGAGACAAATCATAAGGACTCTTAACTAGGGAGTATAAAATGATTTACCTGATAAAATAGATCAAAATCATGGTTATAAAGATGATCAGCAAGGTCAGGAGAACAATGTCCAAACAAAGTAAGAATATAAGAAACAACAAAGAATATAGGAAACTACCACACAGAAATCACATAGCTGAAGAATACATAACTGAACCAAAGCAATCAGTAATGGGATTTAACAATACTAGATGAAGAAGAAAAAAACAGCACACTTGAAGACAGGACAATTGGAATTTATTTAGTCAGGAAAGAAATAAAAGTTGAAGATAGTTTGAGACTTATGGGACAGTATCAATCAGACTAATATTCATAATGTAAGAATCCCAAAAGGAGAAAATGGAGAAGAAACAGCAGAAAACTTATTTGAAAAATAATGGCTGAAAATGTCCCTAACCTGAGGAAGGAAATAGACATCCAGACCCAAGAGTTCCAAATTAAATGAATTTAGAGACCTACGCAAAGGCACATTATAATTAAATTGTCAAAAGTTAAAAATAACAAGTGAAAAAAAAACTTTGTATATACAGGGAACCTTATAAGATACAAGTAGATTTTTCAGCAGAAACTTTGCAGGCCTAAAAGGGGAGACACAAAATATCCAAGTGCTAAAGAAAAACAAAACAAAACAAAACAAAAAAACTCTGCCAAACAAGACTCCTTTATCCAAGAAAGTTGTTCTTCAGAATTGGAGGGAGAAAGAGTTTTCTATATAAGCAAAAGCTAAAGAGTTCAGCACTACTAGACTGGCCTTATAAGAAATGTTAAAGGGACTTCTTTCAGCTGGAACAAAAGGGTGATAATTAATAACAGAAAAACAAATGAAAGTGAATCTCACTTGTGAAAGTGAATATATGATTGAAATTAAAAAGCCTAATGTTGTAATCATGGGTTGATCCCTTTTATATCTAATGTGCAGGTTAAATGACAAAAGTATTAAAAATAACGGAGTGTAGTAACTTGTTAATTGATAAGCAACTTAAAGAGATATAAATTGTAGCACCAAAAACACAAGATGGTGGAAGGGGTAAAAATATAGAACTTTAGAATGTGTTCAAACTTAAGTTGTTGTCAACTTAAAATCAGCTGTTATAGTTTTGTTTTATGTAAGTTTTGTGGTAACCCCAAAGCAAAAACCTATAGAAGGCACACAAAAAAATAAAGAGAAAGGAATGCATACCCACCACTACAGAAAGCCATCAAATCACAAAGGAAGGGAGCAAGAGAAAAATCAAAGGTATTATAAAACAGCCAGAAAAAAAACTTACAAAATTATAGTAAGTCTACTCTTCTTAATAATTTCTTTAAATATAAATGGACTAAATTCTTCCAATCAAAACAAGGTGGTTGAATGGAGTAATAAAAACAAGACCCCACACTTCAGATATAAGGACACAGATTGAAAATGAAGGAAGGGAAAAAATACTTTCCAATATAAAATGAAAGTTGGGTTAACTATGCTTATATCAGACAAAATAGATTTCAATAAGAGGGTTGTAATGAGACAAAAGAAGATCATTGTATCATAATAAAGGGGTTAATCCAACAAGAGGATATAACATTTGTTAATACTTATGCACTAAACATAGGAGCAGATAAATATATAAAGCAAATATTAACATATCTGAAGGGAAGAATAGAAATAAAATAATAATGGGAGACTTCAGTACCCCACTTTCATCAATGAATAGGTCATCCAAACAGAAAATTGGTAAGGAAACATTGAACTTAAATGATACTTTACACCAAATGGACTTAGAAGACACTTATAGAACCTTCCTTTCAAAAGCTGCAGAATACACATTCTTCTCAAACACACTTAGTGCATTCTCCATGATAAATATCTTGACCTATCATGATAGATCATATATTAGCCCACAACACAAATTTTAATAAATTTAACTAGATTGAAATCCTATCAAGCATCTTTTCTATCCATAAAGGTATGAAACTAGAAATCAATTACAAGAAGAAAACTGGAAAAATCATGAATATATGGAAAGTCAACAACATGCTGCTGAAAAACCATTGGGTAAAAGAAGAAATCAAAAGCATAATCAAGAAATATCATGGGAGAAATGAAAATGGAAATATAGCATACTAAAACTTATGAGATGAAGCAAAAGCAATCTAAGAGGGACGTTCATAGCATTAAATGCCTACAACTTTAGGCCGTAACTAAACTTTATACCTCAAGGAACTAAAATGAACATTAAACCCATAGTTATTAGAAGGAAGAAGGTAAAGAACAGAGCAAAAATAAAGGAAAAAGAGATTAAAAATACAACAGAAAAAAAAACAAAGATATTAAGAACTGATACTTTGAGAAGATTTTAAAAAATAGATTCACCAAAGAAAAATGAAAAGAGCACTCAGCTAAATAAAATCATTTGTACAAGAGGAAACAGAACTGATGCTACAGAAATACAAAAGTCATAAGAGACTATTGTGATCAATTGTGTGCCAACAAATTAGACAACCTACCAGACATGGATAAATTTCTAGAAACATACAACCTACCATGACTTTATCTTGAAATAGAAAATCTGAGCAAACCAATTACTAGTAGGGAAACTGAATCAATAATTTGTAACCTCTCAGCAAGTCAATGACCATATGACTTCACTATTGAATTTTATGAAACAATTAAAGAAGAATTAATGCCAATCCTTCTCAGACTCTTTCAAAAAATAGAAGAGGAGGGAACACTTCCAAACTCATTTTATAAGAACAGCATTACCCTGATACCAAAACCAGAGAAGAAAAGAAAAATACAAGTCAGTATCCCTAATACTGATAGAGGAACCATCAACGAAATATTAGCAAACCGAGTACAACAGTACATAAAAGGACCATGATGAAGTGGGATTTTTTCCAGGGTGCAATGATGGTTTAACAACTACAGATCAGGGTGCCTGCATGGCTCAGTGAGTTAAAGCCTCTGCCTTCAGCTCAGGTCATGGTCTCGGGGTCCTGGAATAGAGCCCCACATCAGGCTCTGGGCTCAGCAGGGGGCCTGCTTCCCCCTCTCTCTCTGCCTGCCTCTCTGTCTACTTGTGATCTCTCTCTCTCTCTCTGTCAAATAAATAAATAATCTTTTTAAAAAATTCACAGATCAATTGATGTGATAAATATTAACAAAATAAAGGATAAAAATTATTATATAATCCTCTCAACAGATGCAGAAAAAGCATTTGACAAAATTTAATATCCATTCATTATGAAAATTCTCAACAACATGGATATAGAAGGAATGTACCTAAATATAATAATATATCACAAACCCACAGCTAACATCATACTCAATGGTGAAAAACTGAAAGCCATCTAAGATCAGGAACAAAACAAGGAAGCCTACTCTCACCACTTTTACTCAAGATAGTACTAGAGGTCCTAACCAGAGCAATTAGGTAAGAAAAAATAAATAAATAAAAGTCACCCAAATCAGAAAAGAAATAAAACTGCCTATTTGCAGATATCATGCTATTATATATAATAAATCCTAAAGACTTCATCAAAAGAAATGTTAGAACTAAGAAATTAGTAAAGTTATAGGATACAAATCAGTATTTAAAAATCAGTTGCATTTCTATACACCAATTATGAACTATCAGAGAAATTAGGAAAATAATCCCATTTATAATTGCATCAAAAAATACCAAAGAATAAAATTAACCAAGGAAGTGAAAATCCTATCCACTGAAAACTGCAAGATATTGATGAAAAAAATTAAAGACACAAATAAATAGGAAGATATTTCATGGTCATGGATTGAAATAATTAATATTATTAAAGTGTCCATATTTCCCAAAGCAATCTGCATATTCAGTACAATTCCTTTCAAAATTCCAGTGGCATTTTTTTTATGGAAATAGATCAATCATTCCTAATAGAAACACAGAAGACCCCACATATTCAAAGCATTTTGAGAAAGATGAACAAAGCTGGAGGCATCACACTTCCTGATAAAACTATATTAAAAGGGTATAATAATCAAAGCAATATGGTATTGGCATATAAACAGACACACAGATCAGTGGAACAAAATAGAGTACCCATAAGTAAACCCATGCATATGTATATGCATGGTCAATTAATTCATGATAAAGGAGCCAAGAAGATATAATGGGGAAAGGATAGTGTCTTCAATAAATGCCAGGGAAACTGGACAGTTACATGAAAAAGTATGAAATAGGACCACTACCTTAAACCATACATAAAAACCAACTCAATATAGATTGAGTTGTAATATAATTATCCTACATTATAACATAATGTAAGACCTGGACCCATAAAGCGTTTAGAATAAAACATAGTGGATAAGCTTGTAGACATCAGTACTGGTAGCGCTTTTCTGCATTTGGCTCCAAAAACAAAGATAAATGGGACTATGTCAATCTGAAAACCTGTGCAACAAAGGAAGCCATCAACAAAATGAAAAGGCAACCTATGAAATGGAAGAAAATACTCACAAATTATATATCTAATAAGTTAATATCCAAAATATATGAAGAACCCCTACCACTCAGTAGAAAAAAAAATCCAATTAAAAAATAGACAAAATATCTGAATAGACATTTTTCCAAGTAAGGCATCAAAATGGCCAACAGGTATGTGAAAAGATGCTAAATATCACTAGTCATCAGGTAAATGGAAATCAAAACTGCAATGGGGTACCACTTTACATCTGTTAGAATGACTATTATCAAAAAGATGAGATAACAAGAAGATACATAGAAAAGGGAATCCTTGTGTACTGTTAGGGAATGTAAATCGGTTAAGTCACCATGGAAAAGAGTATGGGAGTTGCTCAAAAAATTAAAAATAGAACTACCATATGATCCAGCATTTCCATCTGTGCATCTATCCAGAAGAAATGAAATCACTGTCTTGAAAATATATGAGTACCCCTGTGTTTATTGTGGCATTATTTATAATAACCAACACATGGAACAACCTATGTCTCTCTATGAATGGATAAAGAAACTATGGTATGTATGTGCAATGGAATATTACTGAACCATAAAAATGAAGGAAATCCTGCCGCTTGCACCAAACATATATGGGACCTGAGTATATTATGTTAAATGAAATAAAGCAGACAGAGAAGGTCAAATACTTTATTATCTCACATCTGTGTGGAATCTAAAAATAACCAAACTCATAAATACAGAAAATAGATTAGTGGCAGGCATTGCAGAGTAGGTGAAATGGGAGATGGTGGTCAAAAACACAAACTTCCACTTACAAGTTAAATAAATCTTAGGGATATAATGTCAGCATGTTGACAATAATTAATAGTAAGGAAGTAAAGTAATGAATAAGTAGGTTATGTATTATACTGCTGTATTGTATATTGAAAGTTTCTAAGAAAGTAGATTGCAGGAGTTCCTCACAAGAAAAAAAATTAGTCACTGTGTAGTGATGAATGTTAACTAAACTTATTATGGTAATCCTTTCACAATATATTCACATATTACATCATTTTTGTACACTAAAACTAATACACTATTATTTTTCAATTGTTTCTCTATTAAAAAGAATATGGAAATTTTAAAATAAATAGCTATTGACTCTTTGTGAATAGAACACAAGAAAAAAATAAAATATGACAATTTTATGTTATTTCAGAAAGTTAAAGTAGTTAAAGAATAAAATCATTCCTAGGAAAAAGTTTTGGGAAAAGGTTCTTACACAACTTTTAAAATCTTAGTCAAAAATTTTAGAAATAGACTAATCTCTTTGTTTTCAGATGATGAAAATGAGATGTTACCAGGTAAAAGAACATAGCCAATTATTGGTAGAGTATGATTCCAACTCTTATACGAAATCTACGCCTTCAGCTCTTGACTCCTGTCCATCCAGTGCTTTTCTACTGTTTTATGTTTCTTATTTAACCACTTGGTTTAAAAGTAGCTTGGAAATTTTCAGTGATCCCTGAAAGACCTTTCTTCTTTTACTTGTCCATGTTCTTCAATGGCTCTTTCAGCAGCTAAGCTCTCCAAACTCTTCCCACCGCCATTCATTTGTGAGAAACTTTATTTTACTTTTAAATTTACATCCTTTTCTGAGAAGCAAGAGCTCAAATGTAAGTCTCACTCAACTCTTGATTGCTTTTTGTGTTAGACTTTGAACATAAATGTGACTATGCTACACATTTTTAATACATTTATCTCATTGAAATCTTAGAACTATATGAGACATGAAGAAGCTAAATTTGAGAAAGAAGATGTTTTGGCCATTATTTCTTTAAATTGGCTAATTTATTCTTATTTCATGTTCAGTACATTTTTCCAATCTACCACACCAACCATTATTGTAAAAACCTCAGCCAGAATGCCCAATTTGTATAGCAATTGGTGAATCTCTAGTTGTAACAATTTTTTTAAATTTTATTTTATTTTTTCACTGTCCCAAGATTCATTGTTTATGCACCACAGCCAGTGCTCCATGCTATACCTGCCCTCCTTAATACCCGCCACCAGGCTAACCCAACCCCCTGCCCCCCTCCCCTAGTTGTAACAATTTTATTCTAAAACAGTTGTTCGCATGTAAGTACAATGATTGATCTTTGTTGTTGAGTGTATTTAAACCAACCATTCATTGCAATTTAGTATTCATCCATTCTCTTTCCTTTCAGGCCTGTATGTGGAATCAGAGGGAAAACTCTCATAATTAACCTGCCAGGTAGCAAGAAAGGATCTCAGGTAAGCAAACTTGAGATTTATATGATTTGGTGTAAAGTTTTACCAACTATGAGAGTTAGTCAACCAAAATGTTAGAGGACTCCATGAGACTGCCCTCACTAGTGTCTGACACCAGTTGCAATTTAGTGCATTCCCAAAAACCACCCTCAGTTTCAGTAATTCACCGGAAAGACTCACGGAACTCACCAAAGGATATTAAGCTGACAGTTATGCTTTATGACACAGAATGGATACAGATTAAAGTTAACTAAGATTGGAAGAGAGGTAAATGCATTACTCTCTTGGCATCAGTGTATAACAGTTCAGGGAGTATTGCCAATCAGGAAAGCTCCAATCCTTCAGTGTTCAGAATTTTTGCTGGGGCTCATCACATGCTGCCCATAAGGCTGGCCTTTAGTCTCTAACCCTGTCCAAAGGTTAGGCTCTTTCCTAGTCCCCAACACTTTCCAGAAGCAAAACAGACACCAAAATGCCCAATGCCCTCATCATAAATCACATTGTTACACTGTCTGATAGACCAAGTTGCCAGGCAACAAAGACATTCCTATCACATCCAGTAAATGAAAGCAAAGGCCAAACTCTCTGGGGTAAGGTTAATTTTTCATTACATAAGTTATCTCCTGGCTTTGGCCAAAGATCTCTCATAGAAAAAATGATTGTATTTGTCTGGCTGGGCATCTATATTTACTACAGCATTTATGTTACAGATATAACACCAGTATCAGCGTGAATATATCTAAGATTTAGAGGATTCAGTGTGGGATAGGGATAAATTTGAGAAATAGGTAATTTATCCTTTAAAACCATTATACATATTTCATATTTTTATACTAATATACTAATTTTTTACCTTAATCTACTATTTTTATCCTATGATACAATTCCACAGAACTATTTACCACAGACATTAGCTGTCTTGTTTAGGCCATTTTCCATTGGTATGGTATTGGTATTCCCAATATATATAATCATCAATATCAGTATTATAATCTTACTAGCAATGACAGTATTGTAACATTTCACAGTAGAATTGTGGATATAACCTGAAATATGAGTGAAAAGGTAACTGGCACACTATTAGAGTCCTACATAGACATTAACAGTTAGCCTACTCTATCATTATATCATGTGATCAAAATGTCTCCCAGAGGTATGCTATTCAGGCTTATGGGCTTGTCAGGTTCCCAAAGTAGGAATAGTCTCACCAACATATGACTTTAACCTTTCTGGCATCTGTTACAACTGAGCTAAGAAACAATATCCTCTCTTGTTCTAAGGATTTTGAGACACCAATATAGTTGATCTCCCTCGTTACATAACCCATTTATTCATTCCTTTACCTCCAGTTACCATTCCTTCTTCCTTCCATTTATACTCAGACTTTTCCTTTGAAAATCTTTTAATGAGACAGTTGATTTGGCCACTGTGCTGGTCTGGATTGCCACCAGTAATACTTGTTTAACAAGTGCCACCTGCTTAGTCCTTTTCCATTCATACAAGATAGGGTTGCTAGTGAGCAGTCTCAAACACCAGGTGATAAAACTGCATTCACTGTTAATCCCAATTTGGCCAGATGGAATCAGGCATAATCTACGCCATCAGGCCCTAGGAACTCTGATGTAAAGTTTAAAGGTATAGTTAATAGTTTCTGCTAAAGAATCATCCTGCTCTGGGATGCACAGTTGCAGCCTTGATCCTTGGTACTATAACATCAGGTAGAAAAAAAAGAAACTTGGTGTGATATGATAAAAGAAAAAGTATAGTCCTAAAGAAAAAGTATAGTCATACCAGCATCGTGTCCCAGCCCCCTCTTCCCTAGAAAGGTAGAGGACTATATTTAGTGGGGACCCTCCCTCAGCCTCCTTCTTGTTGAATGTGACCACACACTAATGGTCACTAATGAAAGCATATAAGCCATGCTCCTCTGTTTTTAGACAACAAACGTTTCCATAGTCCATTCCAATTTTCTATCAAATCGTTGCTCTGAATATGAAAGTGTGTACTTTGGTCTAAAGGAATGTGACTCTGCAGTCATTGGTACGATATTTTCTGTTCTAGTCCTTTTATAGTATACTGAGTATTTGCATCTACCATTGAGTAAGCAAAGCCCAGTCCAAAGTAAATGTCTATTCCTGTTAGGATTCATTTGTAGCCTCAAGGGACTAGCGGCATCAGTCCAACTTGCTAGCTATGTGCAGGACTTTCCCCTATGGAATATGCTGCATAACCTTCTGCTGTCTGCCTTTTTTGTTAGCAGACAGAACAGTTCTTATTGGCATTTAGTGCCTCAGTGGGTGCAAGAAGAATATATCAATTTAGCACATATCTGCATTGTTGCAGCCCCCCATTGCCCACTCATCTCATGGGCCCAGGTGCCATGTCAAGCATTCATACTGGGATATCTGCTCACCAGTTCCAATTACCTTCCATTTCCGAAAGGGGGTTCTTCTGATGGGCCTTGATGTATCCTACTTAAACATACCCCTTACATTCCCAGAGTGACTTCCATAAGCTATGCCCCATACAAGCATCCATTTGGTAGACCAATTTTCCATTGCCCTTCTGCCTGACCATATGACCAGGCCACTGAACACTTACTATGAGTTGGTAAAAACCCAAACATAGGGGCAAACATCATGCAGTTCAGCCTATCGAGCTGATTTGTTTTTACCTTCTTCAATCAGAGTGGCGGCCTTCCAAACAGGATGCTGTCCCTTCATCTTGGAATTGCCATCCATAAACCAAGCAGCTCTTTGTTGATCAATAGAAAGCTGTTTATAGGGCACCGCCCAAGTGGCCCAAGTGGCCATAGGATCCAGCAGCTCCTCAGGTGGCTCCGAAGTCGGCCCTAGGTGAAAAGAGGCTACCTGCTCGTGAGTACCTCCTTGTATTCTCCTGGTAGCATGATCCTATATGCACCATTTCCATTTTATTATGGAATTCTCTTGGGCATTGCCTTCCCCATTAGAGCATTTCTCTGATATTCTCAAGACATTATGGATATTTCAGTTTTCAAGATTATTTTATGTTCTTCAGTCATAAGGGTAGTCCCAATTAAAGTCCAATAGCAAGCTAGTAATTTTCTCTCAAATGGAAATTTTCTGGCCCAAAGTCCCAGCAGTTGTTGCTAGGTGGCACTCACAGATTTCTTCCGTGAACCCAGTTTGCACTCCACTCAGGTCTGTTGTACACCAAATTAATGATCTGTGTAGACTCAGGCAATATTATTTATTCCCACTTAACATGTATTATGTATACTAGTGGAAGAGTGGGTTTATATGCTTTCTATTTTACAGTATGAGGTAAAGGAAGAATTGTCTAGTCAAACACAATATCCATCCCCATAATACAATCAGGTAAAGGAGACTTATCACTTCATATGAAGTTCATTGTCCAGATATTCTACTTTTCATCCCAATTTTCACTATAATAACATCAACTGTTTCATTCCTGTACCCTTTCAATCTAACTGTACCTCCCATTAGAATTTCAACAGGTATTTACATTATGGATCCCATGTTGAGAAATCCCAGAAAAGTATCTTCTCCATTCCCTGACCATTTTATCTATTTATGTGCATATGGCCTTGGATTTCTAGGCAGGGTTTGTACCAAGGGTTTTACACTCTTTTGTCAGGCCTTATCTTGATAAGATTATGGGACCATCACTTAAGGTGATTCAAGATGAGGTTTCTTTTATCTTTGCCTTCCAGCTTTTAAAATTCCTTCAAACTAGGGTAAATAGAGATTGTTTAGGACCCTTCAATGTTGGGAGACCAGTGCTCCCATCTGTCTGCTCAACCCATGATGCTGCTTAACACCTTTCTTTTGCCCCCAGCAATGCCCACTTTATTCATTCATTTCTTAATTATTATTTAAATATTTCTACCTTTATAGGACAGGTCTCTTGAATCTCTCATTTCTTTATTCCATTCTCTTAGGAATAAGTCTAACTTTATTCAGTATTAATCATTTCCGCATAACATTTTTTTTGGAAGCAGCTCAGGGACCAGCAGCTATATGTTAGATTAGCCAAAATCTAAGCTTGGCACAACATCAGGATTCACCCCAACATTCTTCCTTTTGTTTTAGCTAGTGCAAATAACAATAACTATGAGATTATAAATTTACCTTTTTTCTTTATGCATCCACTGACATTTGATCTATCATTTCAAAATTCCATTGCTAACTTCTCTCACCAATAACTAATCACAGCACAGCTGCAGTTGCATTCTGTGGGTGACCCTGTGTTTATCCAGGCTCTTCCTGTCTTCCTTTCTCTGCCCAAATGATGTTTCATGATCACATGAGTCAGGATCTTTCTAGTGAGTCACACTTCTAACACCAACTGTAAGGATTTTGGGCCAACTGTAAAAGTTAGCCAACTATAAAGTTGGAGCACTCCACAAGACTTCCTTCACTCTGGACACCAACTTACAATTTAGAGGGTTTCTAAAACCACCCTCAATTTTAATAATTAACAAGAAGGACCCACAGAACTCACTGAAAACTGTTGTACTTACTATTGTGGTGTATTGCAGGGAAAGAATACAGACTGAAACCAGCCACGAGAAGAAGCACATAGGGCAAATCCTGAGAGGTACTAAATGAGGAACTTCTAATCATCCTCTCCCATGGAGCCAGGGACAGCATTACCTCTTCTTGGCCATAAAATAGATAATACAGAATATCACTAACTAGACACACTCACCTTTGCCTTTGATGTCCACTGTTATTACTGGGACTTGATCACATATTACCCATATGGTTGACCTTTAGTCTAATCCTTCCCAGAGGGGAAACTTAGGCCTTTAGTCCCCAGTTCCTTCCACAGGCAAAACTAATATCTTGTTTCCTAAAGTCCTCATAATAATCCAAATTGTTAGATTGTCCAGTGGCCAAATCTCAGGCAAACAAAGACACTCCTTTTAGGCAAGACCAGGAACTAGAGTTCACCTCCCAAAAGCTGAAAGTAAAGGCCAGAGTTGTTGTTGGTCAAGATTAAATTCTTTGCTATATAATTTTTATTACTAAAATGATTGAGCCATATAAAGAGAAGTCAAAAGATCAGGTACCCTTACAGGAATTCCCATAACCCTCTGTAAATTTTAAGATATTTCTTTACATCTTAAATTTTAAGGTAAGTTACTTTAAATGTTAAAAAGAAAGACCTGTGCTTGAACACATTCCACAAACATCTCTGGCCCTATGTTCTGATTTTAAAGTTCTCACCTATTCTCTTTTGGTGATACATTATAGGTTATAGTGGACACTTGAGTAGGAAACTATGTTAATTTTTATGTAGTGCTCTATACAAACATTTTTTGTATATTACACAATGTTGCCTAGCTATATTTTATGGTAATAGTCAGAACTTTAGCTCTCTGAATAAAATAAGTCACTCCTCAATTGGTTTGTTAATTCTAGTGTTCTGCTCTAACTAGAAAGGTGAAACTGTTTCCTGCCTTTCCCATAATGTATTAAAACCTGAAGTTGTATAGAAATTTTACTTTAAGAAAAATATACTATATGCTTATATAGTACTCTAGTTCTACAGCTTACAGAGAATACTATGTACCATGTTTACTTCATATTTCACATTGCAAAGATAATATTTTCAATATTCATTCTTAAGATAGATGGAGAGAAATATCGATCCCAAATCACAAGTAAGTTGACTGTTACCATTTTATCTGCCTATAAACATGCTTTATCTTCATTTTTTTTCTTCCTCTTGCATACAGGAATGCTTTCAGTTTATACTGCCAGCTCTACCTCATGCCATTGACCTTTTACGTGATGCCATTGTAAAAGTAAAGGAAGTGCATGATGAACTTGAAGATTTACCTTCCCCACCACCTCCTCTGTCCCCTCCTCCCACAACTAGCCCACATAAACAGACAGAAGACAAAGGGGTTCAATGTGAGGAAGAGGAAGAAGAGAAGAAAGACAGTGGTGTTGCTTCAACAGAAGATAGTTCTTCATCACATATAACTGCAGCAGCCATTGCTGCCAAGGTAAGCCTGCTGACAGAGACCCAAAGATCTAAAGGAACCACAGATAAATGTACTGATTTCATCCCTCTTTCCATCCAGTTTTTTTCTTGAGTTCAGTTCCTCTTCAGGGCATCCTTAGAAAAGAATCAGGATATTCATGACACTCATAGCTATGTGCCCGCCATAATGTAGAGTCCTTGAAAGCATTGAAGTTTGTTTTCGGTTATGAGACATTATAGATATTGCTGTTACTTATTGAAGTAATAGGCAAATAGGTAAAATGTGACATTTAAGAACTCTATGGAAATGTCATTTTTGTGGTCATATTAAATATACAACGTTCATATATTTAAAACATCAAATATTCACAAATTCATAAAGGAGCTGCAAACTGAAGGTAAGAGACCTTAGATGATTCTAAAAATTAGTTGAGAAAGAGTAGTATTTTTTTAAGACGGGTTTTTCAGCAGTTAACATTTCTTTAAATTTTACTTGACCCAAATCACCTTAGTGGTATAAAGAGGAAATAGATATAATGTATTCACATTTTTTATTCAGTAAAGTAATAAATATTATTAGAATAGTACCAAAGTATTACAAATTCTCTTTAGGCGATTTTGGTAGTAAATAGAGTACAATACAGTACTTGCATAAATTTAGTCACTTTATCTACTCAGTATACTTAAAAATCTTCGGAAAATAACGTATCATTGCTGGGAATAATGATAATTCATTGAGAACACAAGATTGAAAACCTAATGAAGGAATTCCTAAAGTTTTAGGTTATCACCCAGATATTTTGGCTGTGAGGATAACTTGAGAGAAATTTTGGCAACCCATAGATTAGAAAGGATCATAGAGATTTTTTTAAGGTGTCCTTTTAGACAACCAATAGGTAATTCTTTTACTGAAGACCAAATGATTTCGTCCCCAGATCTGCTCAGCTGGTCCATTAAATGTTTACTTAAAGCAGTAAATGTTTTAATTGTATGTGATTTTTGTTTTGTTTCATTTCATTTTGTTTTTATGGAACTGATTGGTTAAATACATACATTTTAAAATCATTATATCTTCTTTTACTGTTAATTAAGAGTAAAAAGTACCATCAATTTCAATCTTAAGAAAAAGCTTACAATATTTGAAATCTAAGCTGATATTGTCATACTACATTTGAAAAATTTTGGCATTTCATTGTTTTATTTGTTTTCACCCTTTTCCTTTCTAGTCATTTTGCTTGTATAGTTTCATGTCTTCCTGTCACTGTATTCATAGTTGTTATGTGTTGTGCATTAGAAGCATCCATTCTACACCAGTCCAGCTGTTATCATGGCACACGGTGAGCAGCCCATTCCTGGTCTCATCACTTATTCCCATCATGCAACAGGCAGTACAGACGAACGGGTAAGACAAGAGGCTTTTGCACTCATGGTTTTGCAAGCATACAGCCTACCTCGTTTCCTTGGAGGATAGGCTATAACATACTATGGAAGATGTGTTTTATTCTGAAAGATCTTCAGCATGCTTTTTTTCTAAAGAATAAGTGCCACTGAGCCTATTCCGTCAAGGAATTTAATAGAGTTTCTCCTATACCTGAAATAGTCTAATATCATTAAGATTCCTAAAATACAAATAAATACTAATATTTAATTTCTGTTAACCTTGCTTTTTGCCTCATGATTTTTCATCTTACTTTCTTGTCCTTCATTATGTTCTCATTAAAACCATTTAGAGAGTTGAGTCTTCATACAACTTCTGAGATACATACAGAATCTGAGATTCTGAGAAGATTCATACAACGCATCTTCTAATAAAAACTTGTAAAAAAATACATATCACTTGTTTTAGTCACTGGCTGAATGATAGTTTGTAAAAAGTTCCAGGCTAGAAAAGATCAAACTGATAAGCATAACTGACTAAACAGTAATAATTTAGATGATGGATGCCAAAAATCTCTCAGTCCCTAATATGGTTATAAAGTGAGAGGCAGTTGGTTAAGCTTCTGTTCTTGATTCTGATCATGATCCCAGGATCCTAGGATCAAGCCGCATCAGGCTCTCTACTCGGCTGGAGGTCTGCTTCTCCTCTTCCTCTGTCCCTACTCCTTTTCTCTTTCTCTCTCAATGCTCTCTCTCTAATAAATCAAGTCTTTGAAAAAATAAATAAATAAAATGAGAGGCAAAAAAGGGAGTAATAAAGTGAAATTTGGCTTAAAATCCTTAGGGAGATCCAATTAAAAAAGGAATAGAAGGCATGAACAAACGTTTCTATAAAGAAGACATCCAGATGTCCAACAGACACATGAAAAGATGATCAACATCACTTCTCATCCAGGGAGTGCAAGTCAAAACTTCAATGAGATCTCACCTCACACCTTTCAGTATGACTAAAATCAATAACACAGGAAACAAGTGTTGGCAAGGAAGTGGAGAAAGAGGAACCCTCATGCACTATTGGTAGGAATGCAAACTAGTACAGCCACTCTGGAAAACAGTATGGAGTTTTCTGAAAAACTTAATTAGAATTACCCTACAAACCAAGAATTGTGCTACTGGATATTTACCCCCAAAATACAAAACACTGATTCAAAGGGAGTCATGCGCCCCTATGTTTAAAGCAGCATTATTTAGAACAGCCAAATTATGGAAGCAGCCCAGATGTCCATGAACTGATGAACGGGAAAAAAAGATGTGATATGCATGTAAAATGGAGTATTATTCAGCCATAAAGAAGAATGAAATCTTGCCATTTAAATGACATGAATGGAGCTAGAGAGCATAATGCTAAGCAAAATAAGTTATACAATTACCATCTTATTTTATTCACATGTGGAATTGGAAACAAAGCAAATCAGCAAAGGAAAAAAAGAGTTTTGTTGTCATTTGGGATTTACCTGTGGTTGCAACACAAAGATAACTGTGGGCTGAAGCAAGTGCTTAAAAGTATGCTCCTTTTACCTGGTCCTATTAATTGAATTCATTGGGCGTCTCAGTGGATGAATGATCTCTAAAACCATTAATAATTTTTTGGAAGTAAAATCATAACTTTATTACAAATACTAAATGAATACGTATCCAAGGTATTATGTCTTACATGAATTATTGAGGGTACCAGAAAGATACTACAACTGCTTCACAGGAAATACAAATATATAAATACAAATATATAAGAATTAAGAATGTAGAAATGGAAAAAAAAAGAATGTAGAAATGAATTTACAAATATTAATCTTATTATTACTTAATGGTTAAGTTATGAATATTCAAATAGAAAAAGGAATGTAAAAGTACTTAATGCAGTACCTGAATAAAAGTAAGTATTTGGGGGCACCTGGGTGGCTCAGTGGGTTAAGCCTCTGACTTCGGCTTAGGTCATGATCCCAGGTTTCTGGGATCAAGCGCTGCATCGGGGCTGTCTGCTCAGCGGGAGCCTGCTTCCTCCTCTCTCTCTGCCTAGTTGTGTTCTCTCTCTGTGTCAAATAAATATATAAAAATCTTTAAAAAAAAAAAAAGTAAATATTTGTTATTTTAGGTGGTTGATCACCTCACTGATCCTAACTCAACTTTCAGATGTTACTGATATAATTCCTCCTTCACACCTCCTCTTTCCTTTGCCCAGTTGAACAATCCTTCCTTTCTTCTTTCTTCCTTTCTTCTTCTTATTCAGCTTTTAGGCACCCTATATTATTACATTTTGTAGGTGGTGACCTCCTTTGGAAATGGGATTAATGCTGGTTCTCCTCTCTAAAGGCTCATACATACAACTGTTGAGTTCAGTTGTAAGGCCTGTTCCTTAGATTAATTCTTATGCCACAAGAAACAACAAGTGTTGGCAAGGACATGGAGAAAAGGGAACCTTCTTGCACTGTTGGTGGGAATGCAAACTGGAGCAGCCACTCTGGAAAACAGTATGGAGGTTCCTCAAGAATTTAAAAAATAGAGCTACCCTACAATCCAGCAGTTGCTTTACTACCCTATAATCCAAAAAATACAAAAATATTGATTTAAATGATACATGCACCCCAATGTTTATAGCAGCATTATCTACAATAACCAAACTATGGAAACAGCCTGAGTGTCCATCAATTAATGGATAAAGAAATACATTACTTACCCATTAAAAAAGAAATCTTGCACTTGCAATGATATGGATCGAGCTAGAGAGTATTATGCTAAGCACAATAAGTCAAAGAAAGACAAATACAATATGATTCACTCATGTGTGGAATTTAAGAAACAAAACAAATGAGCTAAGGAGAGAAAAAAGAGAGAGATGCAAATCAAGAAACAGATTCTTAACTATAAAGAATAAACTAATGGTTACCAAAGGGGAGGTGGGTTGGGGATGGGTAAAATAGGTGATGGGGATTAAGGAATGCACTTATCAAGAGGAGCACCAGGTAGGGTATGGAAGTGTTGAATCACTGTCTTGTATACCTGAGACGAATATTACACTGTATGTTAGCTAACTAGAATTTAAATAAAGGCTTTAAAGGATAAAAAATTTTTTAATTTAAAAAAAAATTCTTGTGCTAGCTAAAGATCAGCCTTCTCCCTAAAGCCTTTCATAAATCCAATCTATATTTATCTTTGCTTTCATTTTGTATTACATTCATTCACCAAATATTTGTTTTGATATATATAAACATATAGATATATACATATATATATACATTTATATGTCACTCTGCTAAATGCCATGAGTTTTTAAATGATCATACATGATTTAGGTCCTGCCTTTGAGGAACTCACTGTGTAATACAAAAAAAAAAAAAAAAAAAAAAATTCTTAAATGAACTAGTTTTATAAGTGTATCATAACTGTTGGTAGTCTCATGAGATTAAAAAAAAAAAAAAAAAACTAGTCTGATTATTACAGATTTTATTTTAAGAAGTCCTGTGAGATTTATCAGTGGCTATTTTGAAATTACTCGGCATGATAAATTCCCAGGAAACAACCTAGTCTAATCCACCATCATCTTTCATCTCCATTATTTCAGTGGTTAGTCTCATCAGTTCCACTTTAGCCTCTCTTCAGTTTACTCTTTTCAAAGCCAGAGTCAGCTTTTTAGAACATAAAGTAAATCATGTCACTTTTCTACTTGAAACTTTCAATGATTCTTGCTACATTTAAAATACAACTAAAACTCCTTGACATGTTCTGCTAGATTCTACATGATGTGGCTCCCCCCAACTTTACTAGGCCCTTGTCTAACCATTCCTCTCCCTTTCCTCATTGCTTACCAAGCTTCATCAAGCTTTTTCTTGCCTTGGGTAATGTGCTGTCCCCACTGAAATATTCTTAACCCTATTCTTTGCCTAACTGACTTCTATCTATGCTTTCTGTCCCAGTGTATCTCTTTTTTATAGAAAGACCTCTGATCTGCTTCCTTTAGCCTAAATTATGTTTGCAGTTACTCTCTCTTATAGCATCTCGTTCTTTTCCTTTTTAGCACCTATCACAATTTACAATTATATACTTATTCATGGGTTTAATATTTATATGTATGGATTGTAAGGTCCATGAGGACAAGGATCAGATCTCTTAGTTTATATATCAATCTACCCAACATCTAGCACAGCTTGGCACATATTATACACTGATAAAATATTTGTTAAATATGTTCCATGAAAAATTATAATATATCATCTGTCTATAAAGAATAGATGTCCATTAACTAAGTTTACAAGACAGACATAAAAAAAGATATATTTAGTAATGCCTATGATGTATATGGTCTCTTCCATGAAACAATCAGCACAATCAGCATATTCTTTCCCTCTAGTAAGCCAATATATTATGTGACTATAATAATAATGATGAGATAATTTTTAAGTGCTAACTATGTAGCAGGTACTATTCTAAGTGGTTTATATAAACCATTAGAAATTAATACCAAAATGCAGGTATAGGCAAGATTATACCTTTTATTTTCCTGGAAGGCAAGTATATATAGCAAAACAAATTTTAATAAGGATTCTTATTAATACCATTGAGGACAACAAAAATTCTGAATAATTTTAAACAATAAGGGAATAATTTTAATAAGTATAAATAGTCCTTGTAAAGAAACAAAGTCATGAATATTTAAATTTTTACATTTGTGGGGCACCTGGGTGGCTCAGTGGGCTAAACGCTCTGCCTTCAGCTCAGGTCATGATCCCAGGGAGAGCCTGCTTCCTCCTCTCTCTCTGCCTGCCTCCTAGCCGACTTGTGATCTCTCTCACTGTCAAGTGAATAAATAAAATCTCTAAAAAAAATAAATTTTTACATTTGAAAAAATATCTGTTATAGCTATACCTCATCTTTACTGTCTAGACAAAATTATAAAGTATGGCTTTTCTTTATAAATATTAATCGTAAATTGCTGTGGATTTTTTATTTTTTAAATTTTTATTTATTTATTTATTTGACAAAGAGAGATCACAAGCAGGCAGAGAGAGAGAGGAGGAAGCAGACTCCCTGCTGAGCAGAGAGCCCAATGCGGGACTCAATCCCAGGACCCTGAGATCATGACCTGAGCCGAAGGTAGCGGCTTAACCCACTGAGCCACTCAGGCGCCCTGCTGTGGATTTTTTATCATTAATTTTCATCTAGATTTAGGTCTTCACATTCCTTCTTTTGGTATTTATCATGTGTATTTTTTATTTTTTATTTAAAGTTTTTATTTAAATTCTAGTTAGTTAACATATACTGTAATATTGTTTTCAGGAGTAGAATTTAGTGATTCATTACTTACATAAAACACCCAGTGCTCATCACAAGTGCCCTCTTTAATTCCCATCACCCAGTTAGCCCATCCCTTGACGACTTCACTTCCAGCAACTCTCAGTTTATTCTCCTTAGTCAAGAGTCCTTATGGTTTGCCTTCATCTCTTTTTTGCTTCCCCTTCCTCTGTGTTCATCTGTTTTGTTTCTTATATTCCACATATGAGTGAAACCATATGGTATTTGTCTCTGACTTGTTTCACTTAGCGTTATTCACTTTAGCTCCATCTCCGTCTTTGCAAATGATATATTTCATTGTTTCTCATGGCTGAGTAATAATCTATTGTATATATATTTCATATCTTCTTTATCCATTAATCAGCAGATAGACACTGGGGCTCTTTGCATAATTTGGCTGTCATTGATAATGCTGCTATAAACATTGGGGTGTATGTGTCACTT
The DNA here is from genome assembly GCF_022355385.1 of Mustela nigripes. NCBI lineage: Eukaryota > Metazoa > Chordata > Mammalia > Carnivora > Mustelidae > Mustela > Mustela nigripes. Next base: position 111,836,497 of record NC_081569.1, read on the forward strand.
TGAATCAGTATTTTTATATCCTTTGGGTAAATACCTAGTAGAGCAATTGCGGATTGTAGGGTAGTTCTATTTTTAACTTTTTGAGAAAACTCCATATTGTTTTCTAGAGTGGCTGCACCCAGTTTGCATTACCACCAACAGTTCACATTTATTTTTCTTTTTATTTTTTAAAGATGTTATTTATTTGAGGGAGAAAGAGAAAAACAGAGAGAGAGTACCAGAGTAGAGAAGAGTAGAGGAAGTAGGAAAAGCAGACCCCACCGCTGAGCAGGAAGCCCAACATGGGGCTTGATCTCAGGATTATGACCTGAGCCAAAAGCAGATGCTTAACCAGCTGAGCAACCCAGGTGCCCCAGTTCACATTTATTCTTGTTAAATTTCATTTTGCTACATTTAACTCATCAGTGTAGCCAAAGAGATCTTATTTTAAATTGGTATCCACCATTTAGTACATTACCTGCCTTTTCTAGCCCTGTTACCTGAATAAATGTTAATCATGCTTTAATTGAAGTCACTGATATAACTTTTTTTTAGGATAGCACACTTCACACACTACCAGAAATCCTACTGGTTATGATTGCTTAACCAGCTAACATGTATTTCTCTTCTAGTCCCTCAGAACCAACTTTATCTTGTCCACAGGAGTTTTATCAATGACTTATCAAATACCTTACTGAACTCAAGATACATTAGTTTGACAATTACAGTCTTTAGTAAAATTTTTATAACAATCAAAGCCACTAAAGGATGTATTCAGAAACTCTAGAAAGATACATGATATATGTTTTCTGAAAAATCCTTTTAAGTATTCATATTTTTAATCTACTTTTATCAGTTCAGAACTTATATTGCAAACTTGGATATCTAGATAGATTTTTAGAAAATACAACTCATCTTAAAGGTCTTTATATCTATGATGGAGCTAACCAACAAGCTGGACAATGACTCTAAAAGCATTACCATCAAGACTGACAAATTGTTGCTGTGGTAGCCATACACCTCCATGCATGCCTGCTTTGAGAAACTAGCTCCAATTATTCATGCATTTGCTCACTACCTACCCAAAATTAAATCCAAGTGCCATAGAAATTGTCTATTAGTCTTCCAACTTTTCTATAAATTTAAACATTTTTTCAATACAAAAATTTTAAGTGGTTAAAATGATTCAAAGGGGTAAGTATATGCTCACTTATGAATTTCCTTGGCATCAAAACACAAACTTATGTATTTATTTTATTGCTATTCTTTCTGGCGTTTTAAAAGACTAGAGAGTTCAGGATGCCTGCATGGCTCAGTCAGTTAAGTGGCTGCCTTCAGCTCAGGTAATGATCCCAGGGTCCTGGGGTTGAACCCCACATTGGGCTCCCTGCTCAGTGGAGAGCCTGCTTCTCCCTCTCCCTCTGCCTGCCACTCTGCCTATTTGTGCTTTCTATCTTTCTGTCAAATAAATAAATAAACAAAATCTAAATAAATAAAGGACCAGAGAATTCTAAAAGAGAAGTGATAGGAGGAGCAAGATGCCAGAGGACTAGGAGACCTAAACTTCATCTGGTCCCAGGAATTCAGCTAGATAGCTATCAAACAATTCTGAACACCTAAAAACTCAACAGGGTACCAAAGAAAAGAATAGCAGCAATTCTCTGAACAGAAAAGTGACCACTTTCCAGTAGGACATGCAGAGAAGTAAATCTGAGGCAATGTACAGGAAGATAGACTATAGGGGAAGGGAGCCTCCATCAGCCGACTACTGCCAAGTGATAGAGCAGCAGAACACAAAATAAGAATATTTAGAAGTCTGCTTTATGGAGGGACATCACTCCAGTGGCTAAGCAGATGGACTCCTCCCTGGGACAGTGCTGTCTCATGACCCTCAGGGACACAGAAAGACTAGAGGTGCCTGCGTGTGGCAGAGCTCCCATGTAGCAGAGCAGGGAAGCTGCTGCAAAGATGGAGCTGAGAAGTGGATTCTCAATTCAGGGTTGCCATAATCCATCATCCAAAGTACAGTTGGACCACCACTCTTCAAGCAGGGACTACACGAGTGACAGATCCAGGGAGAATGCCCCCCTTCCTCCACTGGGAGGAGCAGCATGGAAGCACACTACAGGAATCTGCTGGGATTGGAGACTCCAGATGGGGCCATGTGCCAGAGATAGAAATGCTCAGTCACAGTCTGGGTGAGCTCAGAGTGAGGCCAGAGACCAGGGAGACAGGAGTGATTGACTGCTTTTTGCTGAGGTCACACGCAGGTGGGGGCCCCTGAGCTCTCAGCTACTCTGAGGCCAGAGATTGGGAGGACACCATTTTTATTCTCGTCCTCGAAAGCTGTATGAAAAGCTTTCAGGGAACAAAAGCCATCCAGAGCAAACCCAAGCAGATTACTTAGCCTGGCCCCTAGCAAGGGTGGTGCAATTCCACCCTGGGCAAAGACATTTGAGAATCACTGCAACAGGTCCCTCCCCCAGAGGATCAGCAAGAACATCCACCCAAGACCATGTTTACTAATCAGAACCGCAAAATCCCACTGCTAGGGGAATACAGCACATAGAGCTCATGGCTTTTTTCCTATGATTCTTTAGTCTTTCAAAGTAAAATGTTTAAAATTTTCTTAGGTTTTTCTTTTGCTATTTTTTTAATCTTTCCCCTTTCCTATTTTAACCAACATCTTATCAGTACCTTTTTTAAATCATTTTTTTAAATTTTCACTTTTAGAGTCAAACTCTATTCCTTCATCATATTTACCCTTAGTGTGTGTGTGTGTGTGTGTGTGTGTGTGTGTGTTTTCCTTCTTTCTTTAAAATTTTGTGGCAGTTTCTTCTAACAGACCAAAATACACCCAAAATCAAGTACTGACTGCTAGGGCCCTAATCAATACAGACATTAGTAAGATGTCAGAACTAGAGTTCAGAATGACAATTATAAAGATACTACCTGGGCTTGGAAAAAAGCATAGAAGATACTAGAGAATCCCATTCTGGAGAAATAAAAAAACTAAAACCTAACCAAGTTGAAATTTAAAAAGCTGTTAATGAGGTGCAATAAAAAATGGAGGCTCTTTGTACTAGGATAAATGAGGCAGAAGAGAGAACTAGTGATATTGAAGACCAAATGATAGAAGAATAAAGAAGCTGAAAAAAAGGTAACTACTGAATCACAAGAGTTGAATTCAAGAGATAAGTGGTACCGTAAGATGAAACAATATTAGAATTTCTAATTGGGATGCCAGAAGAAGAAGGAGAGAGAGGGGCAGAACGTATATTGGAGCAAATTATGGCAGAGACCTCCCCTAATTTGGGGAAGGAAACATCCATCAAAATCTAGGAGGCACAGAGAACACCCCTCAAAATCAATAAAAATAGGTCAATACCCCGTCATCTAATAGTAAAATTTACAAGTCTTGCAGGCAAGGAGAAAATCCGGATAGCAGCTCGGGACAAGAGGTCTGTAACATACAATGGTAGAAATATTAGATTAGCAACAGACCTAAGCACAGAGACATGGCAGGCCAGAAAGGACTGGCGTGATATATTCAGAGCACTAAATGAGAAAATTATGCAGCCAAGAATACTATATCTAGCTAGGCTGTCACTAAAAATAGAAGTAGAAATAAAAACTTCCAGTTCAAGTAAAACTAAAATATTTGCAAACACCAAGAAATCCCAGAGGAAATTTTTTACAGGGGTCCTCTAAGCAAAGAGTGAGCCTAAAAGTAACAGACCAGAAAGGAACAGAGACAATACACAGTAACAGTCACCTTATAAGCAATACAATGGCTCTAAATTCATATCTATCAGTTACCCTAAATGTAAATGGGCTAAATGCCCCAATCAAAAGACACAGGGTGTCAGAATGGCTGAAAAAACAAGACCCATGAACATTCTGTCTGCAAGAAACACATTTTAGACACACAGACACCTCCAGATGTAAAGTGAGAAAGCTGGGGTAGCAATCCTTGCATCAGATAAATGAGATTTTAAGCCAAAGACTATAATAAGAGATGATGAAGGACACTATATCATACTTAAAGGATCTGTCCAAAAAGATAACAGTTTTAAATATGCATGTCTCTAACATGGGATCAACCAATTATATAAGCCAAATAATAACAAATTCAAACAAATATATCAACAATAATGCAATAATAGTAGGGGACTTTAACACCCCCCTCACTGAAATGGACAGATCATCTAAGCAAAAAAATCAACAAGGAAATAAAGTCTTTAAATGTCATGCTGGACCAGATGGACATCACAGATACATTCAGAACATTCCATCCCAAAGGAAGAGAATACACATTCTTCTCTAGTGCACATGGAACATTCTCCAGAATAGATCACATCCTGGATCGCAAATCAGGTCTCAACTGGTACCAAAAGATTGGGAGCATTCCCTGCATATTTTCAGACCACAATGCTTTGAAACTAGAACTCAACCATAAGAGGAAAGTTGGAAAGAACTCAAATACATGGAGGCTAAAGAGCATCCTACTAAAGAATAAATGGGTCAACCAGGAAATTAAAGAATTAATAAAATTCATGGAAACAAATGAAAATGAAAACACAACTGTTCAAAAGCTTTGGGACACAGCAAAGGCAGTTCTGAGAGAAAAAGTATATAGCGGTGCAAGCCTTTCTTAGGAAGCAAGAAAGTTCTCAAATACACAATCTAACCCTACACCTAAAGGAGCTGAAGAACAGCAAAGAAAGTGTAAACCCAGCAGGAGAAGAAAAATAATAAAGGTCAGAGTAGAAATCAATGAAATAGAAAACCAGAAGAACAATAGAACAGATCAATGAAACTAGGAGCTGGTTCTTTGAAAGAATTAATAACATTGATAAACCCCGGGCCAGACTTATCAAAAAGAAAAGTGAAATTACCCAAATTAATAAAATCATAAATGACAGAGGAGAGATCACAACCAACACCAAGGAAATACAATTATAAGAACATATTATGAGCAAATATACACCAGCAAATTTGACAATCTGGAAGAAATGGATGCATTCCTAGAGATGAACCAGGAAGAAACAGAAAACCTGAACAGACCCATAACCAGTAAGGAGATTGAAGCAGTCATCAAAAACCTCCCAAAAACAAGAGCCCAGGGCCAGACAGCTTCCCAGGAAAATTCTACTAAACAAGGAAGATTTAATACCCATTCTCCTGATGCTGTTCCAAAAATAGAAATGGAAGGAAAATTTCCAAACTCATTTTATGAGGCCAGCATTGCCTTGATCCCCAAACCAGACAAAGACCCCATCAAAAAGGAGAATTACAGACCAATATCCCTGATGAATACTAATGGAAAAATTCTCACCAAAATACTAATCAGTAGGATCCAACAGTACATTCAAAGGGTTATTCACCACGAATATTACTCACCAAGTGGGATTTATTCCTGGGCCGCAAGGTTGGTTCAACAATCACAAATCAGTCAGTGTGATACAATACATTAATAAAAGAAAGAATAAGAACCATATGATACTCTCAGTAGATGCAGAGGAAGCATTTGACTAAGTACAACATACTTTCTTGGTCAAAACTCTTCAAAGTGTAGGGATGGAGAGGGTACATATCAATATCATCAAAGCCATCTATGAAAAACCCATAGCGAATATCATTCTCAATGTGGAAAAACTTAGAGCTTTTCCTTTAAGGTCAGGAACATAGCAGGGCTGTCCACCTTCTCCACTACTATTCAGGATAGTACTAGATGTCCTAGGATGCCTCAGGAGTCAGACAACAAAAAGAAAATCATTCAAACTGGCAAAGAAGAAGTCAAACTCTCACTCTTTGCAGATGATATGATATTTCACGTGGAAACCCAAAAGAGTCCACTCCAAAACTGCTAGAACCCATATAGGAATTCAGTATACTCTCAGGATATAAAACTAATGCACAGAAGTCAGTTGAATTTCTATACACCAACAACGAGACAGAAGAAAGAGAAATTAAGGAGTCAACCCCATTTACAATTGCACTCAAAACCATAAGATACCTAGGAATAAATCTAACCAAAGGCTCAAAGAATCTATTCTCAGAAAACTATAGAATACACATGAAAGAAATTGAGGAAGACACAAAGAAATGGGAAAAAGGCTCCATGCTCATGGATTGGAGAACAAATATTGTGAAAATGTCTATGTTATCTAGAGCAGTCTACACATTTAATGTATTACATATCAAAATACCATAACTTTTTCAAAGAAATGGAACAAATAATCCTACAATGTATATGAAGCCAGAAAAGACCCCGAATAGCCAGAGGAATGGTGAACAAGAAAACCAAAGCTGGCTACATCACAATTCCGGATTTCAAGCTCTATCACAGACCTGTAATCATCAAGAGAGTATGATACTGACATAAAAACAGACACATAGATCAATGGAAGAGAATAGAGAGCCCAGCAATGGACCCTCAATTCCACAAGATTAGTTGACTTGGTCAACTAAACAAGACTAGTTGATCTGGTCAGTTAATCTTCAACAAAGCAGGAAAGAATATCCAATGGAAAAAAGACAGTCTCTTCAATAATTGGTGTTGGGAAAAATTGGACGGCCACATGCAGAAAAATGAAACTGGACCATTTCCTTACACCATACACAAAAACAGACTCCAAATGGATGAAAGACCTCAATGTGAGACAGGAATCCATCAAAATCCTTAAGAACACAGGCAGCAACCTCTTTGACCTCAGCTGCAGCAACTTTTCTAGAAACATTGCCAAAGGCAAGGGAAGCAAGGGTAAAAATGAACAATTGGGACTTTGTCAAGACCAAAATCTTTTGCACACCAAAGGAAACAGTCAACAAAACCAAAAGACAACTGATAGAATGGGAGAAGATATTTGCAAATGACATATCAGATAAAGGGCTAGTATCCCAAATCTATAAAGAACATCTCAAAATCAATACCCAAAGAACAAATAATCCAATCAAGAAACGGGCAGAGGACATGAACAGACATTTCTGCAAAGAAGACATCCAAATGGCCAACAGACACATGAAAAAGTGCTCCATATCACTCAGCATCAGGGAAATACAAACGAAGACCACAGTGAGATTCTGCCTCACAGGTAGAGTGATGGTCTGGATGGTTAAATCAGGATGGTTAAAATAAACAAGTCAGGAAATGACAGGTGTTGGTGAGGAGACAGAGAAAGGGGAACCTCCTACATATTTTTTGGGAATGCAAACTGATGTAGCCACTCTGGAAAACAGTATGGAGGTTCCTCAAGAAGTTAAAGAATAGAGCTACCCTTTGACCCAGCAATCACACTACTGGGTATTTACCCTAAAGATACAAATGGGGCACATGCACCTGAATGTTTATAGCAGCAATGTCCATAATAGCCAAACTATGGAAAGGGGCTAGAAGTCCATCAGCAGAAAAATGGATAAAGAAGTGGCATATATATATATATATATATGAGGTGGATGGAACTAAAGGGTATTATGCTAAGCAAAATAAGTCAGTCAGAGAAAGACAATTATCATATGATCTCACTGCTATGAGGAATTTGAGAAACAAGACAGAAGATCGTAAAGGAAGGGAGGAAAAATGAAACAAGATGAAACCAGAGAGGGAGGAAAACTGTAATAGACTTTTAATCTCAGGATACAGACTGAGGGTTGCCGGAGGGGAGGGAAGTGGAAGAGGTGGGGTGGTTGGGTGATGGACGTTGCAGAGGGTATGTGCTATGTTGAGTGCCGTGAATTGTGTAAAACTGATGAATCACAGACCTGTACCCCTGAAACAAATAGAACATTATATGTTAACAAAAATATATATAAATAAAATTAAATAAATAAAAAAGAAGAGGTAGTTTGGTTATGTATTCTAATTTTGATCTTATAACTCTCTATTTCTTCTTTCATTTTTTTAATTAACATATAATATACTATTTGCCCTTGGAGTACGGGTCTGTGAATCGTCAGGCTTACACACTTCACAGCACTCAACCATAGCACATACCCTCCCCAATACCTATAACTCAACCACCCTCTCCATACCCCACCTCCCCTGGGCAACCCTTAGTTTGTTTTGTGAGATTAAGAGTTGTTTTATGGTTTGTCTCCCTCCAATCCCATCTTGTTTCATTTATTCCTTCCCTATCCCCCATACCCTCCCACTTTGCCTCTCAAATTATGGTGAGCGAAATAAGTTGGTCAGAGAAAGACTATTATCATATGGTCTCCCTGATGTGAGGAATCTATTGCTTCTTTTAGAAGTATTCTCTCTACCGTAAAAAATAAGCTTTAGGGCAGAAAAACAACATAGATTGAAAGAATTAGCACAGTTCCTTAAAAATGTATGCATTCTCATTACAGTTTCCCTAAATGGGGAAAATTCTGTTGTTTAATAATTAACAGTTGAAATTGCATTGCAGGCTTGAGATTAACTGGGACAGATTGTTTTCTCCATACTATCAGTTGCATAAAACAGTAAGAGAATTTACTAATTCTCTAGAATAGGAATGTTATTTGGAAGTGATTTGGCATTTCTTCTCATTGGTGCTGACATAACCCACTACAAATTCTGCTTATTCTAGGGGGATCATCACTACTTGGCAAGGCTTGGATTCATCTCTTATTGGCTTCTTTGTAAACATTGACAAGTTGCAATTTTCAACTTTTTCTTTACCTTTTTTTACTTCCTCCTTTTCCTTATTCTCTTCTCTTGCTTTTTGTTTTATTAGCATAAGGAACATCAAGGGTAAATATCTGTCCTTTCTTACTATTTTTCTGAGCTAATTTTTTATTCCATTTCTTCTATCTCAAAGGGAAATTATAATTCTTAAAAGTTAGTGTTTGCTTCTACTTATTATTAAGGAAATAACTTTTCAGTATCAAATGTGTACAAGACAGAGTGTTCATTCTTTTATTTCTCTCTAATTGTTGAGTGCATAGGCCACTTCTTAATTTTGAAACAATCCCTCTTATGGTTTTTATTACTAACAATGTTTGTAATTGTATTGGGGTGCCTGGGTGGTTCTGTCGGTTAAGCATCCAACTCATGATTTCATCCCAGATCATGATCTCATGGGTCATAGGATTAAGCTCCCCTTCCGCCTCCATGCTCAGTGGGAAGTTTCTGCCCCTCCCCCCACTCACATGCTTTCTCTTTGTCTTGCTCTCTCTTTCAAATAAATAAATCCTTTTAAAAATGCTTGTGGTTTTACAAGTAGTACATGGATACATTCTCCATATTAAAAAATAAATGTGAAAAAAGAAATTTAAAAAATGAAACAGAAAAGATGAATACCCATATGAATCACCTTCTCTTTTTTTTCTCATTTGCTTTCACACTGCCCCAGAAATAACTTTTTAATCAGAGGGGTATCAAAACTTTTTATACTTTTCTATACAAACAGTAAATGAAATCCTAACAGTTTGTAAGTGGTGTATGTGTGCACAAGTGTTTAATTAAGAAAAGAAGAGAGAAACTTGACAATCTGCTTATAAAATTTATATAGAATTGATATGCAAAGGCCAAAAATAACTAAGATGTGCTTGAATAAGGGGGAAAAAAAAGTGAAAAGACCTGTTCTATAAATATCACGTCTTAGAAGGACATAATTCAGGTACTGCATTATTGGTGCAATAATTAACACACCAGTAGAACAGAATATAAGCCCAAAAAATAGCAACACACATGTGGACACTTGGTATATGAGAGTTTGTACTATATACTAGTTGAAAAATTCTTTTTTTCAATAAATGATTTTGGGACAGTAGACTATCTGTACTTTAAAAAAAAGAGCTGGTTTTTCTGTGTCATGGAGTATACAAAAATCAATTCTAAGTTTAATGGAGACCTAAATAAGAAAGGCAAAAACCGTAAAGTTTTTTATAGAATGATGTAGGCGAACATTTTCATTATGTTGGGTTAAGGAAGGATTCCTTTTAAAACTTAATTGAAGTAAAATTCACATAACCTAAAATTCACCATTATAACCATTTTAAAGAATACAGTTCAGTGGCTTTTGATACACTCACAGTGTCAGGCAACCATCACCTCTACCTGATTCCAGAATATGTTATCACTTCCCCATCCACTAAAAAACACCATACCGATTAGTCAGTCATGCCCCAATAATCCCTTTCCCCACCTTCTGGCAACCACTAATTTGCTTTCTGTCTGTATGGGTTTGACTATTCCGGACATTACATACAAATGGAATCATACAATATGTGACTTTTTATGCCTAGGTGCTTTTGCTTAAGATCATGCTTTCAAGGTTCATCTGTGTTGTCACATATATCAGAACTACTTTTTATGCCTGCACAATATTTCATTGTGTAGGTACACCACATGTTGTTTAGCCAGTGATCAACTGACAGACACTGGGAGTGGTTTCACTCTTTGGTAATTAAAATAATGCTGGTATGAACATCTGTATACAAGTTTTGGAATGAATACTATTTTTCCATTCTCTTGGATATACACCTAAGAATAGAATTGTTGAATCATATGATAATTCTGTTTAACTTTTTGAAGAACCAACAAAACTGTTTTCTGCTGAAATGTATCATTTTACATACCCAGCAGCAATATATGAGGTTCCAGTTTCTCTACATACTCGATATTTGATATTTTCCTTAAAACAAAACAAAACACAATAAGGGATGCTTCGGTGTCTCAGTCAGTTAAGTGCCTGCCTCAGCTCACATAGTGATCTTAGGGTCCTGGGATCTTGAATCCCTTGCCAGTCTCCTTGCTCATTGGGAGCCTGGTTTTCCCTCTGCCTGCTTCTTGCTCTCTCTCTCTCCTTCTCTCTTTGACAAATAATTTTTTTTTTTAAATGAAACTGTAGTCATTGAGTGGGTGTGAAGTGGTATCTCATTGTGGTTTTGATGTACATTTCTCTAATATCTAATTATGATGAACATCTTTTATTGCTGCTCATTGCCCTTTTGTACATCTTTTTAAAAGAAATGTCTATTCAAGTCTTTGCCTCTTTTAAAGAATAAGGCCAATTTAAAATGGATTATTTGTTTTTTGTTGTTGAGTTGTAAATGTTCTTTATATATTCTGGGTACTAAACCACTCTCAGATACATGATTTGGGTATATTTTTTCCCCACTCTGTAGCCTGTCTTTTCTACTTTTCTTGATAATGTTCCTTGATGCACTGAAGTTTTAATTTTTTTTTATATTTTATTGCTTATTTATTGAGAGAGACAATGCAAGAGTGGGGAGGAGCAGAGAGGGAGGGAGAAACAATCTCAAAGGGACTCCATGCTGAGCAAAGCCTGATGTGGGGCTTGATCTCACCACCCTGCAATCATGACCTGAGCTGAAATCAAGAGTGGGATGCTTAACCAACTGAGCCACCCAGTCACCCAAAGTTTTCAATTTTGATGAAATCTTATTTGTATAAATTTTCTCTTGTTCCTTGTACTCTTGGTATCATATCTAAGAATCTCTTACCAAAAATAATGAATATTTTCCCATTTTCTTCTAAGTATTTTATCACTTTAGGTCATATATTTAGGTCTGGTTCATTTTGAATAATTCTTATATATGGTGGCAGATAGGGATCCAACTTCATTTTTTTGAGTGTGGATATCCAGTTGTTCTGACACAGTTTATTGAAAAGCCTGTTCTTTCCCATTAATGGTCTTAGCACCTCTGTCAAAAATCAATTAATCAATATAAAAGGGTTTATTTCTGGACTCTCACTTCTATTGCACTGATTTGTATGTTTATCCTTATGCCAGTATTACACTGATTTGATTGCCTTTGTAGCGTTTAAGTAAGTTTTGAAATTAGAAAGTTTCAATCTTCCAACTTATTTTTCAAGATTGTTTTGGCTATAGGGACTCCTTGGGATTCCATATGAATTTTAGGATGGGTTTTTCTATTTTAGCAAAAAATTCTGTTGGTATTTTGTAGGGTTTGCTTTGAATCTGTGGATCTATTTGGGTAATATTGCCATCTTAACAATATACATCTTTCCCATTTTGTTTTTTGGGTTGGTTTTTTTTTTGTGTATGTGTATTCTTAAGTTTTATAATTTTTGGTGTAGTTTTCACATTATTGGCTAAATGTATTCCTTAATGTTTTATTCTCTTTCATGCTATTCTAAATGAGGTTGCTTTGTTGATTTTCTTTTTGAATTTTTCAGTGTTAGTGTATAAACATACAACTAATTTTTGTGAGCTTATATATCTTACTACTTTTCTGAATTTATTTCCTGAATTTAGTTCTGATCTTTCTGTGAATTATTGGATGTTATATATATAACATCGTGTCATCCATGAAGAGATAGTTTTATTTCTTCCTTTCCAATTTGGATGCCTTTTATTTCTTTTCCTTCTCTAATTTCCCTGGCTAGAACTTGCAATACAATGTTAAAAAGAAGTGAAAGAAGACATCCTGATCCTGATCTTAGGGAGGAGTTTCTTGTCTCTTATCATTAAAAGTAGGGTGTTAACTATGGATTTTTCTTAGATGTCCTGTATCAGATTGGGAAGTTGCCTTCTATTTATTTGTGGATTTCTTTGTGTTTTTATCATGAAAGGGTATTCAACTTTGTCAAATGCTTTTCTACAACAAATGAGATGATCATGGGGATTTTTTTTCATTCTGTTAATGTGTTGATTTCTGATTATACGGATTGTATTTCTTATGTTAAAACATACTTACTCTTGGAATAAATCCCACTTGGTCATGGTATGTAATCATTTTAATATGCTGTTGGATTGTTTCCAGTATTTTATTTAAGATCTTTGTATCTATACTCATAAAGAATATTGATCTATAATACTCTTTTCCCATGATGTGTTTATTTGTCTTTGGTATTACAGTAATACCCCATAAAATGAGTTAAGAAATGTTCCCCTCTTCAGTTTTGTGGAAGAGTTTATAAAGGATTTGTGTTAATTCTTTTTTTGAAACATTTGATAGAGTTCTTTAGTGAGACCATCTGGTCCTGAGTTTTTTCTTGTTGAAAGTTTTTTTTATTATTATTATTAATTGATATTTGTTACATGTTTATTCCAGATTTTCTATTTCTTGTATCAATTTTCATAATTTCTGGGTTTATCTGGGTTATCTAATTTATGGCATACAGCTTTTTATAATATTATAATTTTTATTTCTGTGACATCAATAGTAATATGCCCACTTTTATTCCTGATTTTAGAAATATGAGTTTTCTTTCTTTATACTCAGTCAGTCTGGGTAAAAGTTTTGTTAATTCTATTGCTCTTTCCAGAGAACCAACTTTGGTTTTGTTGATTCTTTCAGTGTCTTTCTGTTCTCTATTTTATCTTTGTTATACTTTTTATTAGTTCTTTCCTTCTCTTTGCTTTAGGTTTAGTTTAGTTTTTGTTTTCGTTTTTTGGTTTTGGGTTTTTTTTTTTTTTTTTTTTTTAGTTCTTTATTTAGTTCTTAATTTTTTTTAGTTCTTTAAGGTAGAAGGTTAACATATTGATTTGATATCTTCTTTTTAAAGTACGTGTTTGTAGTTACAAATTTCCCTTTGAACCCTATTGTTACTGACCTGTAAGTTTGGATATATTGTGTTTTTGTTTTCATTTTCATTCATGTCAAAATATTGTAATTTCATTTGGAATTTCTTCCTTGACTCATCAGTTAAGAATGTGTTTAGTTTCCACATATTTGTAAATTCGTGAATTTCTCTCTATATTGTTTCCCACATTCATTATGGTCAGAGAAGATACATTGTATGATTTTAGTATTTTGTGGCTTAACAATTAGTCTATCCTGGAAAATGTTCCCTATTCACTTGAGAAATATGTGTGTTTTACTGTTACTGGGTAGATTTTCTCTATGATTGTTGATTTATACTGTTGTTCAAATTTGTTTTATTTGTTGATCTTACTAGTTGTTCTGACCATTATTGAAAGTGGAACATTGATGTCTCCTTCACTATTATCATTGGACTTTTTCTCCAGTACTGTTAGTTTTGCTTCATATATTTTGGGGCTTTTATTAGGTGTGTGTATGTTTATGATTCTTATATTTTCCGGTGGATTGACCTTTTTATCATTACCTTTTCTCTTTGTCTCTTGCAACAGTTTTGGTCTTAATGTCCATTTTGTCTATATTATTAGAGCCATTCTAGCTCTCTTAATTACTGTTTGCATAGAAAAAAATCTTTCCTTCTTTCACCTTCGACCTGTTTGTCTTTGGATCTAAAGTGTATACTTAGATCATGTTTTTTTTTTTTAATCCATTCTGCTAGTCTCTACCTTTTAATTGGGTAGTTTAAATCAGTTACATTTATTGTAATTACTAAAAAGGTAATGTTTTGTTTTTCCAGTTTATTATTTTCTGTATATCCCATTTTTCTCCATTACTTCCTTCAATTTTTATTAATAGATGTTTTCTAGTGTGTCATTTTCATTTTTCCCTAATTTCTTTTGGCAGATTTCTTTTAGTTATCTTTTTAGTTGTTGCTCTGGGGATTAAAATTAACATCTTACTTTATAACAGTCTAGTTTGATTAATACCAAATTAGTTTAAATATTATGCAAAATCTTTGCCTAATCTCACTCACCTATGTTGTTATTTTCACAAAATACATATTTATACTTTGTGTGCTTACCAATACAGATTTATAATTATTATTTTATATAGTTTTCTTTTTAACTGTATTGATTTACAAGCCAAAATATATATTACTTTTATATCTACCTATTTTGAGCACCAGTGTTATTTCTTCATGTGAATTCCAAATTACCGTGTAGTGTCCTTTCATTTCATCCTGAAGGATTCTTAACATTTTGTCTAGGGAAGGAAGGTCTGTTAGTATTGAACTTTTAACTTTTGTTTATCTGAAAATACTTTTATTTCCTTTTCATTTTTGAATCATGGTTTTGCCAGATACAAAATTTCTGGTTGACAGATCATTTTCTTCCAGCATTTTGAACAGGTTATTTTCCTACCTATTTGCATCTATTGTTTCTGCTTTAAAAATCAGCTGTTAATCTTATTGAGGCTCTCTCATATAGGTTGCTTATCTCTTGCTGCTTTTAGAATTCTTTGTCTTTCAACAGTTTATTATAGTGTGTCTTGGTTTAGATCTTTATCTAACTTGGAATTGTTGAACTTCTTGGACATGTAGATTTATGTCTTTCATCATATCTGGAAATTTTTCAGTCAATATTTTCTCTAACTCTGTCTCTCCTCTCCTTTTGGGACTCCCATTATGGATAATTTGGTGCATATATTAGTGTACTCCCATAGTTTTCTGAAGTTCTCATTTTTCTTCATTCTTTTTTTCTTTCTGCTCAGATTGGTTATTATCAATTGATACATCTTTAAGTCACTAATCCTTTCTTCTGCTTGCTCAAATATGCTGCTGAATCCATCTAGAGAATTTTTTATTTTAGTTTTATGGTTTAACCTCAAACAACACAGGTTTGAACTGTGTGGGTCCACTTATATGTGCATTTTTTTCAATAGACATAGTATAGTACTGTAAATGTAGTTTACTTATGATTTCCTTTTTTTAGCTTCTTTTTCCTTATGATTTTCTTTTTTTTTTTTTAAGATTTTATTTATTTATTTTGACAGAAATCACAAGTCGGCAGAGAGAGAGAGGAGGAAGCAGGCTTCCTGCTGAGCAGAGAAAGCCCGATGCGGGACTCGATCCCGGGACCCCGAGATCATGACCTGAGCCGAAGGCAGCGGCTTAACCCACTGAGCCACCCAGGCGCCCCTCCTTATGATTTTCTTAATAACATTTTCTCTTTAGCTTACTTTATTTTAAGAATACAATATCTAATACATATATGAAATATATGTTAGTCGACTGCTTATTGGTAAAGCTTCCAATCAACAGTAGGTTATTAGAAGTTACATTTTAGGGAGTCAAAAGTTATACACAGATTTTTTGACTGCACAGAGGGTTGGCATCCTTAACCCCTGCATTGTTCAAGAGTCAGCTATCTTTTCAACTTTAGAATTTCCATTTGTTTCCTTTTTATTATTTCTATCTCTTTATGCTGTTCCTCATTGGTGAGACATCTTTCTTGTGCTTTGTTTAGTTCTTTGTCCATCATTTTCTTTGGCTCTTTCAAAATATTTTAAATAGTTGATTTTTTTTTTCATTTTAAGTTTTTGTTTAAATTCTAATTAACATATAAATTAATATTGATTTCAGGAGTAAAATTTGGTAATTTATCACTTACATATAATACCCAGTGCTCATCACAACAAGTGCCCTCCTTAATACCCATCATCCATTAAGCCCATCCTCTACCCATCTCCTTCCATCAACCCTCAGATTGATCTCTATAGTTAAGAGTCTCTTTTTATTTATTTCCCTTTCTTTTCCCTTCCCTTATGTTCATCTGCTTTGTTTCTTAAATTCTACATATGAGTAAAATCATATGGTATTTCTCTTTTTCTCATTGACCTATTTTGCTTAGCATAGTATACTGTAGCTCCATCCACATTGTTGCAAATGGCAAGATTTCTTTCTTTCAGATGTCTTGAGTAGTATTCCATTGTATATGTACCACATCTTTATCCTTTCATCCACTGATGGACATTTGGACTCTTTCCATAATTTGGCTCTTGTTGATAAGGCTGCTATTGGGGTGCATCTGTCCCTTCAAATCAGTATTTTTGTATCCTTGGGTAAACAATCCTAAAATTTATAGGGACCCACAAAAGACCCCAAGTAGCTAAAATAATCTTGAAAAAATAAATAGTTGATTTAAAGATTTTCAGTAGTCAGCCTAGTGTCTGAGCTTTCTCAGAAATAGTTTCTATTTATAGCTCTTTTTTTTTTCTATATATGGGCCACACTTTCTTACTTCTTTGCATAGCTTATAATTTTTGTTGCAAACTGGACATATTGAATATTATAAGGGAAACTCTGGAACTTAGATTCTTCTCCCTCCCTGGAGTGATTTATTTTGCTCTTTGTCATAATTACTGTTTTTGATTTGTTGGCTAACTTTTGTTGTCAGGGCTGTTATTAATTATTGGTTACTGAAGTCTCTGTTCCATTAGCTATGTGGTCAGCTAGTGATTCAACAGAGATTTCCTTAATGAGGAAAATAATGTACATTTTCTGTACAAGTGTACAGAAAAAGAACATCTCTTATTCTTTGTACTTGGACTCTTTGTATGTATCAGGGCATACCTTTGACACTGAGCCAGTTTACAGCTCTTAGCCCTCACTTCCTGCTTTTGCAGACTCTGAAGTTCAGCAAGAGTTGAAAGATTAGGTAAAGTCTTCTGAGGATGTGGCTAACCCTGAGCATAAACATGAACCTTTAGATTCCCAGGAATAGACTTTTCAAAGTCCCTATGCCTGAAAGCATTTTATTACATAGCCTTTCCTTCCAAGTTTCCAAGTAAATCTACTCTTTATCCCAACTGTCATCCCATGCCCAGAGAGCAGTAGCTAATATATTTGCCTTTATATTTTAGAATAATACCACCTTCTGGTTAGCTGCAGAAGCCCAAGGAAAGTTCCAGGTTAGGGGAAATAAAAGCAAACCCTATGTGTCCTTCATTAAGCCACTGAACATATTGAAACAAAGAACTGCAATTCTTGAGAATAAGGTTTGTTCTCCCTCCAGTACTAAGAATGCTTATCAGGAATGTGGGCTGTGTCTTCAAGTGTGCCACTGAGTTGTTTGGTGGAGGAATAGTTGTTTTGGGTTGGGTTTTTTTATTTGCTTTTGTTTTTGTTTTTTGTTTTTTGTTTGTTTGTTCTTGATTAAGCATTCACCTGGTTGCTATAAATTTTTGGTTTATAGATTTCTGGTAAAGTTGACTCTGACCATTTTTGCTAGTTTAGTTACCTCTTTCTTGGAGTGATCGACTTTTGGCAATTCTTTCTGTGCCACTTCCATTGGATTCCTCTTAAGATACAAAACCCACTAACTATAAAGGAAAATATTGATAGATTTAACTAAATTAAAATATTCTTTTAGCCATAAGACATGATTAAGTAAGACAGTAAGCTACAGAAGAGGAATAGATGTTTTCACCATATAAAACTGATAAAGGACTAGATATCCAGAATATGTTCTAAAAAATAACAATTCAGTAAAAAGAGGACAACCCAATAAGGGAAAATTTGGCCAAAAAGATTTAAACAGGGGCTTTATTAAAAAAAAAAAAAAAGAACATCTAAATGCCTGATAAACATATAAAATATGCTTTTTCTCTTTAGCAGTTGGGGAAAGAAACATTAAAACAAATTACTACTATCAGACATTTAAAAATTGCTTATATTGACAATATTAGATAGAGATGTGTTTTAGAGTAAGAAGAACTATCACCATTTTCTTTTGACAGACATATAAATTGGCTTAACCAATTTGGAAATCTGTAAAAGGGTATGGCTACACAATAACCTGCAATTCTGTCTGTTCCTGAATAAATATATATATATATATATATATATATATATCCTAAAATTAATGCATGTAGGACACATGATAATACTAGAATGTCCATAGTAACATTGTTTATAGTATCCCCAGAAAATAGAAACAGTACAAATGCCCATCAGCTGAGTAATCCATTTTCACTGCCTCCATTTCCTTACCTCCAATTTTTTTTTTTTTTTTTTTTACCTTTTGTCATCAGGTATCTATCTTCATCAAATAATGAAATAGCTGTCTCTCAGACAACTATTAACTACCTCCATCTTGTTCTTTTTCCCTTTTTATGGCTTGTTAAATTTTATCTATATGTACCTTTAGGATCTCATCTATTTCAGCAGCTTTCACAACCATATATTTGCAAAGAATTTCTAAGTCTTCATCTTTTGTGTAAGTTTATTTTTTGAAAAGGTGGAAAATTTTTATTCCTAGGCTACTTAATGAAGTTGCAAATTTATGGTTGCCAATATTAACTGGATCCACATTGTTGATAATTCTTTCCCCTAATCTTTAGTTATCCTCCCTGTTTATTCACCAATGCATATATCCAATATTGATAACTCTCCTAAACTTCTTTTTCCCACTTATATTTCCCCATTTTTCTCATTAATAGGTCTTCACTTCAAGGGCCAAAGGAAGGAAAAATAGTGAATGACTCCCTTCTTTTCTTACTAATTACCCTGCTTTATCATCCCACTCACTTCCTCAACTCACTTCTGCCCTTTTTACTCTACTAGTAACTTCTTTAATTGCCAGATCAAATGGCTTTTTTGAAGATTTTTATTTAAATTCTAGTTGATTAACATGCAGTGTAATATTAGTTTGAGATGTACAATATAGTAATTCAGTAGTTCCATACAATATCCAGTGCTCATCACAGCAAGTACACTACTTAATCCCCATCAGATATTTTACCCATCCGTCTGCCCACTTAACCTCCATCTGTTAACCATCAGTATGTTCTCTATAATTAAGAGTCTGTTTCATGGTTAGCCTCCATCTCTTTTTTTTCCCCCTTTGCTCATTTGATTTGTTTCTTAAATTTCACATATGAGTGAAATCGTATGGTATTTGTCTTTCTCTGACTTATTTCACTTAGCATAATACTATCTGTCTTCATCCACATCATTGCAAATGGCAAGATTTCATTCTTTTTTATGGCTAAGTAATATTCCATTGTGTGTGTGTGTGTGTACCACACCTTTTTTATCCATTCATCAATTGATGGACATTGGACTACTTCTATAATTAGACTGTTGTAGATAATGCTGTTATAAACATCAGGGTACATGTAAGCCTTTTAGTATTTTTGTATTCTTTGGCTAAATACCTAGTACTGCAATTGTTATATTGTAGAGTAGTTCTATTTTTAACTTTTTGAGGGACCACCATACCATTTCCCAGAATCGCTGTACCAATTTTCATTCTCACTGACAGTGTAAGAGGATTTCCATCCCTCTACATCCTCGCCAACACCTGTTGTTTCTTTTTGATGATTTTAGCTCTTCTGAGAGGTGTGAGGTGATATCTCATTGTGGTTTTGATTTGCATTTCCCTGATGAAGTGGAATATCTTTTCATGTGTCTGTTGTCCATCTGCATATCTTCTTTGGAAAAATGTCTATTCATGTCTTTGCCCATTTTTAATTGCATTATTTGTTCTTGGGGTGTTGAGTTTTATACATTCTTTATAGTTTTGGGATACTAACCCTTTGTCAGATATGTCATTTGCAAACATCTGCATTCTGTAGGTTGCCATTTTGGTTTGTTTGTTGTTTCCTTCACTATTCAGAAACTTTTTTTTTTTTTTTAATGAGGTCCCAGTGGTTTATTTTTGCTTTTATTTCCCTTGCTTTGGAATCATATCTAGAAAGAAGTTGCTACCGCTGATGTCAAAACGGTTACTGCCTGTGTTCTCTTCCAGGATTTTTATGGTTTCAAGTCTCACATTTAGGTCTTTAGTCCATTTTAAGTTTATTTTTTTGTATGGAGTAAGAAATTAGTACAGTTTCATTGTTTTTCTTTTTTTTTAATTTTTGTTTATTTATTTATTTTTATTTATTTTCAGTGTTCTAGAATTCATTGTTTATGCTTCATTGTTTTTCATATTGCTCTCCAGCTTTCCCAACACTATTTGTTGAAGAGGCTCTCTTTTTCCCATTGGATAGTCTTTCCTGCTTTGTTGAAGACTAATTGACCATATAGATATGAATTCATTTCTGGGTTTTCTATTCTGTTCCTTTTATCTATGTATCTATTTCTTTGCCAGTACCATACAGTTTTGGTCACTATAACTTTGTGATATAACTTGAAGTCTTGAATTGTGTGGCCTCCAGCTTTGCTTTGCCTTTTCTAGGTTGCTTTGGCTATTTGGGGTCTTTTATGGTTCCATATAAATTTTAGGATTTTTTTAAGACTTCATTTATTTATTTATTTGACAGAAAGAAATCACAGATAGGCAGAGAGGCAGGCAGAGAGAGAGAGAAACAGGCTCCTCACTGAGCAGAGAGCCCGATATGGGGCTCAATCTGAGGACCCTGGGACCATGACCTGAGCCAAAGGTAGATGCTTAACCCTCTGAGCCACCCAGGTGCCCCAAATTTTAGGATTCATTGTTGTAGCTCTGTGAAAAATATTGTTAGTAATTTGATAGGGATTGCATTGGATGTGTAGATTGCTTTGGATTGTATAGACATGTTAGTAATATTTGTTCTTCCAATCCATGAGCAGGGAATGTTTTTCCATTTGTTTGTGTTATCTTCAGTTTTCTTCACCAATGTTTTATAGTTTTCAGAGTACATGTCTTTCATTTCTTTGGTTCATCTTAATACTAGGTATCTTATTGTTTGGGGTACAATTACAAATGGGATTGAGTCCTTCATTTCTCTTTCTGCTGCTTCTTTTTGGTGTGTAGAAATGCAACAGATTTCTGTACATTCATTTTATTCCTGCAACTTTACTGAATTCTAGCAGTTTTTTTGGTGGAGTCTTTTCAGTTCTCAATGCCTTTTTTTCAAGTCTCACCCTACTTATCCTCTCTCCATAGTTGATATTTTATAACATCTCCTTGAAAGTTTCTTCTCTTTTCCCTTCCCTTATGTTCACTCTGTCTTGATTTTCCTCTTTTGTGTCTAACAGTTTCTTAAATATATGAAAACTAAATAATTTATCTTCCAAAGTGAAGTACTTTTGAAAGTGAAAAGATATGCTATTTAATAATTGATCCAGTGTGATAGATTTAAATCCTGATTGTTCAACATAGCAAAAATAGGATGTACTGTTTTTTCATTTACAGATTGTTTTTCCCCTTAATTTTTTCTTCTTTTAAGCCTGTAATATGGAGCTCACCTAGAATTATCAACCATCATCTTTTGTTCCTATACATACTGTTCTTGAATGATCTGAGACACTGCATGACTGAAACATTCACTTCCATTGATAATTCCCAAAGTAAATATCCAATCCATAAATTTTTCCTGTGCTCCAGGCTCATATTTCTAATTGCTCATTGGGTATCTCCAACTATTAGCCTCAAAGAATGTACTTCAAATTTAAGCTTATCTTTCCCCTGAAATATCCTGCTCTCCTGTTTACATTCATACACAGAGAGAAAAATGGGTAGTATATGTACATGTTTGCAAGTCTGAAAATCTATATATCATACATACATACTACTTTGTGCGTGTGCTTTCTTGGGTATTGGACATAAAATACTAGCAAAAGCATGGTTTCATCATGACAGCATTCTAGTATGGGAGATAGATGTTGATCAAACTATCACACATATAAATGTAGTATAACTGTGGAAATTGCTATGAACTAGAGGGGCATGGTGTCACGTGAAGTATAATAGGAGCTTTCTTTGACTTTTTTTCCCAATACATGGCCTTTTTTTTTTTTTAACTAGACATTAATGGCAACATGTGGCTCTTTTAAATTAGACTATCTACCTCCATTTCTTTACATGATTTATCTCAATTCAGTACTCAAATGTGCTAGCAGGTGAGCAGTTTTTCTTCTCAGAATTCCCACTGCTATTTACCCTAAGTATGGTAATACTACTTATAAGTTACATAAATTGTTAGGCCATAAAATGGTAACAATACCATTGATAATGAGGATATTGTTATGGAAACAAAATAAAAGAGCTTCTATGAAAATTTGTGAGAAAACAGATGATACCTGAGACCAAGAGCACCTTTCTAGTCATAAAGTCTGGTTGCTGCTTCCTTGTTTTCACATAGTAAGTGATATTTACAGTTGAATTTTAATTGTTTATCTTTTTATCCCTCCTGTGTGTGTCCCCTCTGTGTTCAAAACTTAAAAGTGGTCAGATTCTCATTTTGAGATTAGAAAACCTAAACCCATTAGTATTAGCCCAGAACAAGAACTAAATTATACATATCCTGAAATAATAATTTTATAATCAACATAAATAATAATTTTTTAAATTAATAATCACATTATTAGTCCTTATGTTCATATATTTTTAGAATAGTGATACTCAATTATGTCGATTTTTACCATGTTGATAGGTATAATATAATAATATCAGTAGTAATAGTCAATATTTATTGAGTATTTAATACTTTGTAGTGCTAGATAGTTTATATGCATCATCTTATTTAATCCTCAACAGTAATCCAGTGAGGTAGATGCTATTGTTATCTTAATTTTTTTTTTTTTTAGGTAAAGGAAATGGTGATTTAAAAAGCAGAACCATCAGGGTCCTCAAAGAAGTCATAGCATAGTTAAATGGATAATTAAGAAGAGTTTTAATAAGGAACTAAAGTGTTTACAAAGGTTTGGGCAGATTTTAGAGAAAACAGCAAGACACAATGCAGTGCCGTGGGACTAGTAATACTGGGAATCATCAGTATCCCTAGTCCTAATGGGGCAAAGGGAGGGAACTGCTACTGAAATCCAGAAAAGAGCTGCAAGCCCATCAGGTGACCAGGGGTTCTGACTGAGCCAACCTGACCGGGAGCTGTGACTTAGCCAACCTGTGGTAACCTGGTAGAGAAGGAGCCAGGAGAATAAAGATCAGACCCTACTCTCTTCTAACCTTTCAGTTTCCTGGCACTGGTTGAGCCCAACTAGAAACTAGAGAGCACAGAGTAGCCTGTTGATTCTATCTGTACAAGTCAACTTAGAGTCAAGAGGATGAAGAGTGGAGAATCTGAAAGGAAAATGGAAAATATCTAGAAATTAAATTTTTCTCTTTTTTACTGTGTTATGTTAGTCACCATAAAATATATCATTAGTTTTTGAAGGAAAGGAAAAGTGAATTAGAGGGGGAGATGAACCATGAGAGACTGTGGACTCCAAGAAACAAACTGAGGGTTTTAGAGGGGGGTGGGGGGGTGAGCCTGGTGGTGGTTATTAAGGAGGTCATGTATTGCATGGAGCTCTGGGTGTTATACATAAACAATGAATCTTGGATTTAAGTAAGTATTAAATGGCAGAGCCAGTACATGAATGCTGAATACTTCGCTTTTTTTTTTTTTTTAAGATTTTATTTATTTATTTGACAGACAAAGATCACAAGTAGCCAGAGAGGCAGAGAGAGGGGGAAGCAGGCTCCCTGCTAAGCAGAGAGCCCAATGCGGGGCTCGATTCCAGGAACCTGGGATCATGACCTGAGTGGAAGGCAGAGGCTTTAATCCACTGAGCCACCCAGGTGCCCCAGCACTTAACTCCTTAACTACAATGCTAGACTGCCTCTCATAAAAAAGTGTCATGAAATACTATTTGGCAAGAGGAAGTATTTTAAAACTGAAGTTTTCTCTCCTATCCCAAATTGTTGGATGCATTTATACTTAACAGTGAGTGAGACCAAATATATGAGAGCTACTCAGCAAAGAATGCCCCCCAAAAATAAAGAAAGAAAGAAAGAAAGAAAGAAAGTAGATTTTAATATTGTTGATATTTTCAGAACATTAAACTGTCCTTGTTTTTCTTGTTCAGATTCCAGACTCCATCATATCTCGTGGCGTTCAGGTGCTCCCACGAGACACTGCTTCCCTCAGCACTACTCCTTCAGAATCGCCTCGTGCTCAGGCTACATCTCGCCTTTCTACAGCTTCCTGCCCAACACCAAAAGTAGGTACAGTTCCTTGGCACCTTAAACTTGTCCTACTATACGAGTCTGGGAAGTTTAACCAATATTTCCCTCTACTTGTCAAGGTTGGATTGCATGCAAGATAATGCAATGAAAAAATGAACGGACTATAAGATAATTACCACTTACCGTTTCACAGATTCTCAAATTAGGCCAACAGTAAGACAATAGAAATTTCATGTAAAATGTCTACTCCTACATCACAGCTACAGGTATTTTCTGTAGCTCCTGTTTCTTTGTTTTAGACTTGTTATTTTTTAGCATACTCATCAGTATAGATGTAAAGTTATTTGTTTATGCAAAGGATGAATGCATTTCTGGCTGATAAAAAGTAAGATTAACAAAATAAAAAAATGTCACCAAAAGAAATTTTTTTTTTTTTTTTTTTTTTTTTTTTTAGCTTGTCCAGGCTGGGGTAGCTCCCTGCTCTAGTATCATTCCAAATTTTTTCAAACATAATCAACTTGGAATGTTGCTGCCTAATATTTGGAAACAAATCTAAATTGATTAGAAGGAAAGTTTTAATGCCAACCTTTGGGGGAGGAAGGAAATTTTTTAGTATTTATTTCTTATAATTTTTCTCAAGTACTGAATCATGTGTGGGAGTTAAAGAGGATTAGACATTTATTTGCTGCCTCACATCTTGACGTATGATAAATTAAGTAGCAGATATAATTGTGGCTGTAACTTCTTTCTTTTGTAATGTCCCTTTCCTGGTTAAGTTAGTCATTTGTGTTTTCAAGTTTTCTTTATGATGGATCCAATATTAACATGAAAAAGATTAACAGTGACATTCCTTCTTATTTAACAAGATATGGTATTAGATATCAGCTGTACACTAAATTTATTCAAGGGATCTATAGGTAACTTTTCAAACTGTGGCTACTTCTCTGTCATCAGATTTACAACTTATATAACTATCTTCGTTAAATCCAACTTTTTCATGAGTTTTAAGAATGTTATAACTGGACTTAACTTAAAAGTAATCTCAAGCAGTTCTTCATATATGTAGTGCAGTTGCTTTTGCATACCATGGTACAACCTTCTCAGCAGAGTCCTCACAGTGTTACTGTTGTATATCATCGCTTTTAGATTTGTGTCAAATATAACCAATATAGTTTAAAGAATTATGGTTCTAAGTCTTCAATGAAGAAAAACTATAAGAACATTCTAGGCATAAAATATATGTTAATGCCATTCAGGTGCATCTTCAACTGAATGAAAACATGGAGTTCTAAGACTTGAATTGGTTAGAAGAATCTTATTCATGTCTTTTGAATTTTTAAAACAAAAGAATTTATTGTTTACATTAAATCCCAACTGAACAAGCCATACTCATTTCTGA
The DNA here is from genome assembly GCF_022355385.1 of Mustela nigripes. Taxonomy (NCBI): domain Eukaryota; kingdom Metazoa; phylum Chordata; class Mammalia; order Carnivora; family Mustelidae; genus Mustela; species Mustela nigripes. Next base: position 111,862,345 of record NC_081569.1, read on the forward strand.
AGTCTGGAAAATAAAGCTAAAAGTTTAGTCCACTATAAATGTTTAGTCATTCACCAAATATTAAGATCTAAATGTTGGGAAAATGGGACTATTCAAGATACAGTATTCTTTTCCTTAATAATATACCATGAACATAAATATCTATGCTAAATTTAATTAAACATAGTAGTTCTTGAGCCTTTTTAAAACTTTGTAATTATATCACAATTATAAAAGAAATACTAAATGCTATCCTAAAATAACTTGGCATTCCAAATTTACTAAAGTGAAATCATAAAAATAAAAATATTAACACCTATTAAGTTAATTTGCTCATTACAAAACTTAAAGAGAACAGATAGCTTGTCTTAATATTTTTTCCTTAGTTATCACTTAGATGTTCAAAATAACAATGAATTCAAATAAAGCAGTGTATTTTGGTATCTTTTTTTTTCTAGGTTTTTTTTTTCTGTATTTTTACCTAGGAATAAGGTTCTTTTCCTTCTAGATAATTTTTACCTAGAATATATACCTAAAATATAAAATTAGCACTTCAGTGTACTTTTAAAATTAAACTTCCAAGGCTGAACCAGAATACTAATATAATAAAAAACTAGTTTGAATATTGATTTTTTTTTTAGAGGAAGTGAAGAAAGTCAAATTAATCTATTGAAAGTCTCAAATTATAAGACTGCTTAATTAAATCTAAACTAGATACTATAATATGTGTTTCTATAACAGTGACAGATATAATCTCTGACCTTGGAGTTTACAGTATAGTTGATGGTTTATTAAAATAAATAGGTAGGTAAACAAATCATTCTAATAATTATAATTTCACCATAACAGTTTTAAATCGAAATTTATGCTAAGCAGAAATGAAAAAGTTATACTGATAGAAAATAGGAGGAAAACATTACTTAGATAGGATGATCAGAGAACACTTCACCTGAGATATGAAGGATGAATAAAAGCAAAACAAAAGCTTTGTGTTGGATGGAAGTTTTGATAATTATATTCAGCAATAATGACCGCTTTATTTTTGTATCATTTTTTTAGTAATGACCACTTTAAACACAGTTGTCACAAGCCAATTATCACCAGTCAAGAACTCTCAGACTAAAATTTCATTACTACATGAAAGCCTAATCCAGTAACTTCATAATCCAACTTCAGATATTACTTCACTTTTATTTTAATATTTTTTTTTTTTTGCCTTTGCCTACTGCATCAGATTGCAAGGACCATAGGTTTTAGCACTTAAATCTATTCTAGGTGAATTGTTTATTTTTATTTTATAGCATAAAAATTTAGGGCAGGAAAGTCCAAATGCCAGGCTTCTAATTTGAGATATGGGTAAAGGGTGATGTTATTAACTATGTTAAGGAATAATACGAGAAGAAACTCATTTTGAGGGTAAGAGAAAGGAGCTAATACATTATGGTTTTGAATGTATTCAATCTGAGATACATATGAGACATTCCAGGATTATATCCAGCATAAAATTATTGTAACACTAACGAGTTTGACATTGTTACTGTTACTGCATCTTGGTGCTGATATTTATAATTTAGTACCTATAAACCCCGTAGAAATCCTCTTCTACATTTCAGATTAGACATGCAGTTTATCATGTGAAGAAATATATATGCAAATATATTTTCTTTACAACGGAAATACAATATGGTTTTGAATGATCATCAGTAGAAAGAACACTTGATAATAGGAGACATGGATTCAGATGTTGGCTTCTCTGCTTAATAACCACACTAACTTAAGGAAGTTGCTCAAATTTTCTGAACTTCATGATTATAAAGAAAGGCAGTCCTTACCTCTCTCTGCCAGTGCTGGGAAAGCAGTGGTGAGCAGTAGACATTGTTCTTTCTATTACAAACAGACAAAATAGGCAGCTACAAATTATAATGACCTATAAATGCCATAATTTATCACCAAGAGTACAGAATATTCTGGAAATAATCACCAGAAGCACTTTCCCTCTGTAGCTTTTTATCAACTGGGCTGTATTTAAGCTAAAAGATTTCTTATTCATTTACCTTTGTGCATCTATTTTTTTAAGTCAACGACTATAATATTAAACATTATTTTGTTTATAATATTCAACATCACATTTATATGTTTACTATAATATAATATCATAGATTGTCCTTTTACTGTTTAAGATTATCAGCTATGGGGGGAACAGGATCTATAAAATATACCATTTGGATTTCCTTTTTAATATGCAATCTAATGAAGACAACCAACTTTTCTAAACAATTCTTTATTAAATGGTATCATCTCCAACAATATTTATTTGTTGTGCTGAAATGATGATATATTATTTTATTATATGTGAGGGAAAAGTCATTTCTCTTTTATACCAGTTTTTTTAAATAAAATCTGACTGAAATTACTAATGATTTTTCACTCCACTTGCTTTATGAAACTGTGAATATTTTTTAAGAACAGATTTTAATTTTAATTTTAATCTTTTATTGGCCTAAGTAAAAGAGTGGCTTATCCAAGAAAGTCAGAGTATGTAGATTCCTTTTAAATAATAGTGGGCAATATCTAGAAGACTCACATTCTAACATAGTGATAATCTCCCAAAAATTGTTTGCTAAAAGAATAATTCTATAACAGATAAATTCTCTTATAAAGTAAACATGACTCACAACTTAAATGAATGCTGATTTTTCAGTTATAAAAGGCAGTAGCATCTCTATTTGAAATCAAGAGGCATGGGGTAGAGAATAATGACCAGAGCAAAAGGAAAAAACCAGAGCAAAAGGAAAAAAAAATCCAAACTTTTCAATCAATGCACTATTCCCAGTAGATGTTGTTAAAATAAGGAATAATTTTTAAAGACCGATTTAATTATCTTTTTTATTCATTAAGCATCTGGTTTGGCTTTAAAAATAAATGTAATCTACAGTCACATATTCTGTGTACCTTAAAGATTAGAATAGAATTTTGTACCCAAACTAACCAACAAGTTATTTTTTTCTTCTTAGGAAGAAAATATAAATCCAATCTATCTAAAACTAAAGGTTATGATATTACTAAAAACTATATATATTGAAATAACTTAATAATGAAGGGTATGTTGATACACTAATGTCTAATCTTAATTCAAACAAAATGCAGAATTGTGACTTCACTCTAGGTTTCTATTATTTTCCTTTGAGCAGAGGAATTTAAATTGGATAAAGAGTTAAACACTATCTGGACCCTGCAGATTATTTTCTACTATTTTGAAGAGCCTAAACAAAATCAGTAAGATTACTTTAAATATGTTTCTTTTGTGTTTGTCTGAAATTATATCAACATTGGTATATCAAAATCTGTTCAACTATTAATAACATAGAAATTTATGGGTTGTATATGCAGAATCCACAAGTGCCAAAATGCTTGGAAAGCACAGAATTAGTGATATCAGTAGTACATTCTCTGGACTCCCCATCTGGGGAGTACTGAACAATAATAGTCTCAACATTATGGGTCAAATTTGGCAATTCTCAAATTTAATGGTCTCAGGACCACTTGAAAATTAAGACTCTTAATAACTCCTGTGGGTCACGCCTAGCAATATTTCCTGTACCAAAAATTAAAACTGAAAAAATTTTTAATGTTATTTGCTTCAGAATAAGAGTAATAAAGCCTTTATATGCTAAAATAAACAACATTGTAATGAAAATAATATTTTCCAAAACAAAACAAAAGTTGGAAAAGGATGGCATTATTTTATATTTCCCAAATATGTTTTAATGTCTGGTTTAATAGAATACAACTGGATTCTCACATCTGTTTCTGTACTTTGGTCTGTTGTGATATGTTTTGGTTGAAGAATATGGAAAAACAAAAAAACAAATTCCGCTTCACACAGTTATGTAGTTAGAAGAAAAAGGACTAGCATTTTCATATAGTCATGGATATTCTTTTGACACTACACCAAAAATTTACAATTGATAGTTTATTAAAGGTTAGTTGAAGTATGAAATCTAAAATGCTCTCACAGACTACACTACACTCTGATATATTAAAATTTCTTGGTCCATTTTGAACTTTGAATGAATCTTATAACCAGGCATGGTTTTGAAATATATTTGTTGTCACTTAGAAAATATAAGTTCTTCCAAATGTTGACATATTTCATTATATTATACCAAAAAATTATGTTCTTTGATATAACTACCACGCTGATTGAAAAAGCATTGGAAGCTCTCAAACTCATGGTGATACGTGTTTTCCCCAATTCTCATTTTTGCTTTAAAGCTAGAATTTTATGCTTGGCAAAAAAAAAAAAGGCAATAGATCCTGTTTTCCTGAAAATGGCAGGTTCATTTCATTCACTTTTGAGAAAATGTCTACCAAACATCTAAGTCTGGATAATCATAGTTTGTCTGTCATTCTTCATTCATTTAAGTGAAAATAATGCTGTGCAAAACCTAGTTAGTTTTGTTTATACCACCTCAATTGCAGAAGTGCTTTTCCTTGAGAAAACCATCATCCTTTGGTATGCAATAGAAGTATTTTATTCATACTTCCCATTTTGTCACACTAAAGAGACAAGTTTTAATTAAATTAGTATTCACTGTTTCATTAAAGACAATGTTAAGTGAAACTACCTTTTCTTTTTTTAAACTGTTAGTTTTGGGTTGTTGTTGTTGTTGTTTTAACTATTAGTACATAGTAGTGAATAATATGACTATTCATACTGTTTGGATCCACTGTTTTGATTTTGTGCCATCAGTGCAAATGTCAATATGCTGAAAAAGGAAAATACTGTCTTAGTACTATTGTTAAAATAATCTGGCCTTGGGGCGCCTGGGTGGCTCAGTTGTTAGGTGTCTGCCTTGGGCTCAGATCCTTATCCCAGGATCCTGGGTTCAAGCCCTGCCTCAGGCTCCCTGCTCAGCGGGAAGCCTGCTTCTCCCTCTTCCACTTCCCCTGCTTATGTTTCCTCTCTCGAAGTGTCTCTCTCTGTCAAATAAATAAATAAAATCTTAAAAAGATAAAAATAAAAATAAAAAAATAATCTGGCCTCTGGGCTCCTGAAAAGGTCTCAAGGACCTTCGTGGGTCCATGGACCATACTTAAATTATCACTAGTGCAACAAAATAAGTGGCTTATGTTTCTTGAAAATATCCTAGGTCGGAATATGTATGCTGAATCTTATCTTCCACTGAGACAGTGTTATGTTGGTATTCTCAGTCCAGAGATTATATCCTTTATGTAAATGACCACCAGTACCATGCTTAAGCATTACAAATGACTCACCCCAACTCTGTGGTCCATATTAGTTCTAGGGCAGGGAAGAGTTTCTCCTCCCTGATTCAAAATGAAAGAAGACTTTAAGTCTTTTGAAGACACATAGCCAGAACTTGTAGTTTCTGAGAAACTCTACTCATTTCTAATGTGATGCTACTTCTATATTTGGGTACCAACTGATTTTTACCCAGGATGTTGTCTCCTAATAAATCTACAGAGAGCCCTCTCTTAAGTCATAGAATAGTTGTTGGAAGATCATTTTATTAGGGATATAATTGGTTTTTTTTTAATTAGCTTGAAACACTTAATCTTGGTGAGATATTTAAATAAAAATATAAATTTTTAGCTTTTTCTAAAATAATCAGATTGACATTATTGGGCTAATACTGACACATATAAATACTCACCTAGCATTCTGTATACCCTCCAAGCTCTTTTCTTTATTTTCATTAAATGTCTGGCTGCTATAGTTATAACTGATTTTCACTCGTTCATTATTGCTTACTTTCTCCTCTGTAACATGTATGTTTTGTTATTTACTCTGGCTTGATAGCAAAACAGATTTTTGAGGCTTCAAATAAAGGATGGTTCTCTTATATCCTTTTCTAATGAGAAAGGTATTACCCAGTATGATAAAGCATTTCCTACTTTGAAAAACTGGAATTAGATAATTACAGTATACTTTAGCTATTAATTTTGAATTTACAAATTATTTTAAATGGTTATTCTGCAACATTCTGCTAAATATGCAGGATTATACATTAATTTCTGTTTCTTCATTTATCTGATTAGGTATCCCCTCTGCCTTTATATATTATGGAAATTAAAAATGGAATTCCCCTGATTCTTTTCTAATTATTGAATGTTCACAGAATTATGTTCATCATTGAAGCTGAGTATAACTTAACTGTGAAATGGAAAATTGCTATCCTGAAATCTGAACTTGCAAATGAATTTTGATTAGCCTGAATTTTGATTAGCCTGAAAAGATATAGCTAACCAGAAATTATTAGCTTTAGAGTTAATAGTTTTATAGCTTAGATAGTCTGTAAGTAGCATGGTATTTTTTTATTTTAAAAAAGTAATATATGTACTTATTTTACAGCAAAAAAAGAAAAAGAAAAAAAGAGTTCCTGTATGCCTACCCTTAATAAATAGTAACATCTAAATTTTGCTTTGTATTAGTCTGTTATTTTTTTCTATAAATTTAAATATTTTATATAAATGAATAATAATGGGAAGACAGTAATTAAGAGCTCAGGTTCTAGAGTCTGACAAACCTGGTGAGGAATATCAGCTTTATCACTTTCTAGATGTGTGGCTTTTAGAAAGTTACTTTACCTCTATAATCTTATTTATCTAATCTAAATGAAAAATAATACTGTTTGCTTCACAGAATGTTTTAAAGCTTAAATTTTAAAAAAGCAAATAACTTATCACAGTGTTTGAAATACAGGAAGTGCTCAATAAATGTTAGCTATTATTCTTAAACTATATAATATTTTAATCTACTTTATTCATTTAGTGATATGAACATCTTCCTATGTCATGAACTTCTTTACATTTTTAAAAATTGTCTTCTGCAATGTTATTATTACTTATTGTTTGACATTCTACTCTTTGGTTGTAGCCTAGTATTTTTGCCAGCCCCTATTTGGATATCTCAGGCATTTCCTATTTCCCAGATTTAAAAACAAAGGTGTAATAATCTTCCAGAGGTTAAGTGTTTTAGTCTTCTTTACATTAAACTTAACAGCTTGTATTAATTCTACCTCTGAGAGTACATGCAGTACTTTTAGGCCCTTGATTCCTATAATTTATATGAATACCAAAAACAGATTATTTTTGCATATCTATTAATTCAGTTTAGTGATATTATGGAAGAAGCAAGTTTAGCATTTGTATTTGACTGATTTACTAGCAGACATTTAAAAATTATGGATCCAAAGTAGTTTGAAAAAGTAACAACATTGAGTATGTAGAAGTATTGCATTATGAGACACTCAATATTGAGTATCAGCCCCAGTCAGCCACTTACAAATTTTGAGAGCTAATAGACTTCAGTTTCTATTTCTGTAGTACCCTGGTATTAAATTAATCAGCCTCTAAATTCCCTTATAGGCCTATAATATCATTCCTTTTAAATAAGTTTCTCCACTGACTTGAATAAATATTATCACTCTAGTTAGCCCTTCTCTCTAATATTATATTAGTATCTAATTAATATAAAATGATTAAGGCCATTCATCCCAGCTTTTGCATTCCATGCTACTACATAGAGGTAGAGATCATCACCTGAAAACATTCTAACCTCATTTAAGATCTTTCTCATTCATATCAAGCTCATCTCTTTTAAATGGAATACTGGTTTATCTAGGTTTCCACTGGAGTTGTATTCAAGTTATAGGAAGAGAGGAAAGTAAGAATTGTAGAAATACAAGGAATAGTGAAATTATGAATACCACTTTTCAGTTCCGCTTAATAGCTTTGCTTTGTATAAATATATTTTTAATGCTTTGGGAGGTGTGTTTTGTGCAAAAATCAGCTGAACAAAGGGCCATCATTATTTTTGCAGCTAATTTTGGAGTTGATTAGATAGAGCCATGATTCAAATCCATGTAATTAACTGCTGTGTCTCACGTAGTTCAATACATGAGTTCAACTGAGCATATCCCAAACTAACATAATCTCTAGATCTTTATTGTAAAATAGTATATATCCTAAAACTGGTCATGTATTTTCTTGCCCAAAATTTCAGCATCACCTGCTGTCCCTACTTTTTCCTTTCATTAAAAACAAAACAATACATTAATTCAGAAATATAATTCAATGAATATTTTTTAGGGACTATTATCTCAAGTACTATGCTGGGTAACTGGGAATACAGCAGTAGATAGACTTCTTAGCCCTGCTCTCAAAGACCTTAGAGAGGAGTTGATATGAGAAAAAAAAATTGCAACAAATCTATCAGATAAAGTGTTATAATCCAAAGAGCTCTTCTAAGCTCATAGGGAAAAATGAAATAAAATAACTAAAGAGCAAGAACAGCCATTTTATAAAAAGAAATAAATTCAGCAAAGAAATTATCAAAAAACATGCATCCTGTCACTAGAAATCTATTTTAAATTTAAAACAATACAAATTTTGCAGTCCAATAAAAACCTTTTTTTTTTTTTTAAATTTACTTGAAAGACAGAGATCACAAGTAGGCAGAGAGGTAGGCAGAGAGAGAGGAAGGAAAGCAGGCTCCCTGCTGACCAGAGAGCCCAACGCGGAGCTTGATCCCAAAACCCTGGGATCATGACCTGAGCTGAAAGCAGAGGCTTTAACCCACTGAGCCACCCAGGCACCCCCAATAAAAACCATTTTTAAATTATAATCATCCATACTATAATGAGCAGTGACCTGATTATTCCTATTGACACTAGTAGGAAGGAATATAAGTCTGTGTGACCTTTCAAGTGAACATATATGTAAGGATATAATATATCCTTAAAATTTTTCTTATATTTTAATCAATCACAGTTGCCATAAATATATCCAGTAGAAACTATCAAAGAAGCCATTAAAGACTTATATATAAGATTATTTATTATACCATTTTTCAAATTGATAAAAAATTAGAACCAACCTTAATGTCTATGGTTAAATAATTTACACATGCATATTTGAATTATTTATATAACCCCCAAAAAATCATATCTTTTGGAGTACTTAATGACATGGGGGGAAAACTCAAAATAAAATATGTGGTTAGAAAAAAATAGGTAAACAATAGTGCATAGGGATAGAATTGCAAATTATTTTGTAATCTATATTATTTTTTAAACCAGAAAAATAAAAATTTTTGTTATTCAAATAGGGTCTGATAATGACAGATAATGCCTGCTTTTCAGATTTATAACAGATCTTCATAAAGCCAACTATTTATTTGTTTTTATAACTATATTTATATGAGAGCATTTTAATATCTAGGCTAAACCATTCAATTCTCAATCTTGCTGGGTAGAAAATTATATCACATTTCAGTGGAAGTTTTAAAATAAAATGTTTTCTGTTTCATACAAATAATAAATAATTCTTAGTAACATACACTGTACTACTTTAAGTTATTTCAAAGTGCTTAATAACTTTTATACCACACCATTGATGGGCTTCATAATTTCTTTCAGAGAGATAAGAAATTTGAAAAGAAAAGAACATGGATTGCATTATGTAAACTCTGGCAGGAAATAACTTGCTGAAAAGTCTAATTTTGTATAGATTGTTTTGGAATCAAAGCTATTATAGAAACTTAAAGATCAAAATTAAATCCATAATAAACTATAAATAAATAATTTCATATGTTAATATATCATGAGAAATAAGATCCTTAAATAGGAAGGATTTTCTAAGGTTAAAAATTTTTTGTCAGGAAGAGGTAGGTTGGTGGATCTGTGACGTGTTAACAAGATTCTGATTTTGACTTCTCTTTTCCTTGTTAACCTTTGCAACTCTTTCCTTGGTCTTCTCTATTCTTTTGTTGGTTTAGTTTATAATCATATTGCTTTTCTTCAGAAATGCATTATTTTTTTGACATGTAATTGTCACCTTCCTTTCATTTCTTCCTTCTTTTTTGCTTTGCCTTAATAAGTCACAAATGAAACAGTTGTTTTATGATGAAGCAACAGTTTTATTGAAAGAGATGAAGTATAGTTAATTAAAATATTAACCAGACCCCAAAAGTATTTATTTTCAAGAGTATGTTTAATTTTTGAGCTCTGAGGTGATACACTGCAATATTTTCAGATTGTTTTTAATAATTATTTTGTTAAATATATTCTATTCTGTTAAATATATTCTAGCTGACAGGCTGAATAGAAAGTTGAAATGGTTTTGACCCTCTTTTGAAATCACAATGAAATACTTACAAAATGTTTTCTTCAGGGTAGAAAAATTACTAGTGATAAAATTTTTTGTTTTGCAACATTTTAATTTTCAAAGGAGATTTTTAAAAATCTCCTCCAAATCATAACTATAAGAAGCAATCCATAGTTGTACCAATATATATTGAGTGGTATTGGTTAAAAGATAAACAATTTCTAAGAAAAAAGTTTTATTTCCTCTCATTGATACCCATACTTAAGAAAACAATAGCATAGGGGTGCCTGGGTGGCTCAGTGGGTTAAAGCCTCTGCCTTCTGCTCAGGTCATGATCCCCGGGTTCTGTAATCAAGCCCTGCATCGGGCTCTCTGCTCAGCAGGGAGCTGACTTCCCCCTCTCTGCCTGCCTCTCTGCCTACTTGTGATCTCTGTCTGTCAAATAAATAAATAAAATCTTTAAAAAAAAAAAAGTAGCATAATAAAATAGGGTTAGAAATATTTGTCTGCCAGGGTAGTTCTGAATGTAAATTATAGGTAATTCTAAAAATAAAGTAATTCAGTTACTAAGGCAAAAAAAAAGCAAGGAAAAATGTTTGCTTAATCTGTGCCATTTTATTTCAAATTAATATAAAATATATTATGAGAGAAAAAGGAAATCTACCTTAGCCATTCCATAAATGAGAGCCTAAAGTTTAATGAAAAGACCTGAGTGAAAATTTAATAGTACAGAGCATTTTTTTATTGATATGTCTCTAGAAAGCCCCTGAACCTGTCTAGACCTAAGTTCAAATACAGAAAATATACCATCTCTTCTCAGATTTTTTGATAAATCTATAATAACTAAAGAGAAGTGTGAATACATACACCCAGTGATGTAGGAACCTAACTTAATGTCACTTTTACAAGCCTAAAATTTCTTTCAACTTTTATATTTTATTTTGAAAATTAATATAAAGTTGGATTTCTACTCCAAAATCTACATTTCCTTTAATACAGATAAAACATTTACAACTATTTATTGGCAGGGGAAGTGAGGGTGAGATGGAATAGTTTTCTTTTTTTTCTTTTCTTTTCTTTTTTTTTTTTTTTTTTTTGAGATGGGATAATTTTCTACCTTGTTAACAGTGGAAATGATTATATAGTGAGTTTGGATCTGGAGAATTGTTCTAAATCAAAAATAATGAACAACCCATATTGTATTAGCATCCAGGCAGTTTCTTTTGTTGCAGGATATTTCTAGAATTCAAGCTCTTATGAAAAAGGTAAATAAATATAGCAGAGTCATTTCACTGCTTTATAGGCTACATCCTGGTAATTAATCCTTGAGGATAAATTCCTCTGTAATTAATCTCTGATGAAAGATTTCCAGGAGGCTGCAAAAGAGGTGATACATAATATTTTCAGATTATTTTTAATAGATATATTATAGCTGAGAGACTGAATAAAAATTGAAATTTTTTTGACCCTCTGACTTATGCCTTTTGAAATCACAATGAAATACCTATAAAATGTTTTCTTCAGAGTAGAAAAACATTAATGATAACATTTTTGTTTTAGTTTTGTTTTAATTTTCAAACTTCATAAACTAATAATCTCAACCAGTCATAACCCCTACAATTCTTTACATCCAATTCTCAAACTTCATTTATATTGCAATAATCCTATATGTGATAAAGGCGTCTCTTAGTTACTGATGCAAAATGTTTAACCTCATAGACAAATATGGATAAAATTAGCTAATGATGTAGGATATAATAATTATCATGAAGAGTAAAGTAATTTATCTAACCCAAATGCTAATCTTTTGTGATTACTTTTAACTTCTTATCAAAGAAAAATAATCAGGCATTTGGGTTAGCTATGAATTTCTTTTATTTATATTACTTCATCATATTTGTTGATTAAGGGTTGACTAGAATAAATGAGAGTATTAAACTAAAATCTACTGAAGTTACTTTTCTCTGGTTTTAATATTTAATTTATGAGACAAATCTTTTTTGAATTCTTTCTGAAGTTTTTCAGTATTAGCTATTATACCTCGTTCAGGGACCACAAAAAAATCACGTAACAGTTGAAATACAGCCACTTCTGGCTTTGATAACAACTACATGGTTTTCTAAAGTTGTTTCTTATGACAGTTTCAAATTTACAAAGTCAGATTTATATACAGAAAATTGATGTCAAGCATTAGACAGATGAGCTTTCTGTTCCCAACATCTTTATTTAAGTTGGTATTATTTTTAAAAATAATAAAAATAAAAATAAATTGGTATTATAGTCTATTTTTCACATTTAGAGTTAATGGGTGACTCTTACAACTCATTAAGTTTCTGTATTTGCACTTGCATTTGGAACTGAAATGGTTCAGGGAAAAAATTTTCCCATAAATAAATAAAATAACATTAAATATCTTCCATGGATGGAGAGACAGATAAACACACAAGACAGAGACACATATACATATACATCTTATAAGCATCAATTTTTTTTCAGCCCATTTATTTCCAGGTCTCTAGAGGGAATACAACTATAAACTGGAAGTCAGAAACTGTGGATGTTTTTCCTAGATTTGTCATTAACAAATAACCTTGAAGAAGATACCTCATGTTGCTGGAATTTGTGTAATTTTAACTCTTCTGGAAATAAAAGACAATGTAGAAAATGGTGTTCACTTGTTAACAATTCTGAAAATCTTCAGTTTCTAAACATTCTCAGAAAAGAGCATGAGGCATTAGACTATATTTTTAATAGGAAATTACCTACTTTATCTTTATAATCAAGATATTGTGAGTCTCCACTTAAAATGGGAAATTGTTTTGATATAAAATGTTCTCTAAGATCAAAGAAAATAGCACAAGAGAAAGAGTAGATACTGTAAGTTCACTGCCCATTCAGAAGCCCTCTCTTATAATGTTGCTATTCTAATTAGTATTAGACTAAGAAGTATTGACTAAGAAGAATAAGAATTGGTGATTATCTCTTGGGTATAACATTTAGCTAGTGCTGAAGAATTAATAAAAACTTTATCAACTAAAACCAAAAGTTGACATAATTCTTTTATACCATGGTGCTTTTTTTTTTTTCAAAATAAAAATTCAGTTTTCTCAGTATTATTCCTAAGCAATCTCCATATGCTATCAGAGAGATCCTAAAAGGGCTAAGACAATCTATACCCTGTCTCTAGGAAATGTAATTTTGTAGCATGGTCAGGTTTCTTATTTGCCCTGAGGATTTTAACACTTGGAACCTGGCATCACATTATCACATTGATGCTTCCTCTACTGTCTTTTAAAAAAAAAAAAAAAAAGAAAAAGAAAAACAAAACACCAGAACCATCACAGGTAACTTGACCTATGTTGGTCTGAATGGAAACCATCATTTTTCATGTGTAGGACCCATGGCATAAAAGTGCTTGGTCTGAAGCTTCCTCATTCTTCTTCCCTAACTTTTTTATTTATCTTCCTCTCTAACCAAGTATTAGTTCTTATTATAGCTCTATAAAAAAGCAAAAAAAAAAAAAGAAAAATATTCTAATTTGTATCTCATCTAATAAAACACTTTGTGTTGAGAATCTTCCGTTTCTCTTTTACATAGTGATGTCAAACCAGTTTTTAAAATAGTAGTTCCACTATTACTTTCTCCTATCTTACCCAAGAGGAAAATTCAACTGAAATAAAATAAAGTTTTGAGGGAGTGAATGTATTTAACATTGGTCTGGCATTAAAATTTTCTGGTTGGGCAGCACGATTGTTTAATTGGGAATCTCAGTGACAGCTGAACAACCTCAGTGCTTGGGTCAGCAAGCAGAGGAGCTTCACTCTGTCACCTTTCAAGAATGATGCTTGTTAAAACTGATCTTTTCTCTAAGAGAACACTCATGTTTTAGTCATATCATTGATGTTTTCTGATATTACAACAGAATAGACACTGTAACACTTAAAGAGACAATGTTCTCTGCATAGATATATTTGTAATTCTTTGTTCTTTGTAAACCAAATGCAAATGTAACAATATTCCAGATACTGCTACATCAGAAGTTCCCAAGATAACCAAAAGTAAGTCCCCATTTCCTAATCTCAGGAATAATGCTATAATAAAGACAATTCTAGTGACCAGCCTATTTGCAGAGCATGTCATATATCCTCTGGGTTAGTTAACTCCTTGGCTTCCTAAGAGATTCTTCAAAGAGTCAAATGATGTTTTTGCATGTTTTACTTACTAATGTATAGAAAAATTTTTAAGTTCACTTTTTCTTTATTCTGTCTTTTTTACCCATCTTCCCTCATTGTAGCAAATTAGACGGCCGGATGAAAGCAAAGGAGTTGCTAGTAGAGTTGGATCCCTCAAAGTAAATATGTTTCTAACATTTTTTGGCAAGATTTCGTCTATAGCCTACACTTCTTCCTTTTTGGAGGGTGGTGGGAGGAAGGGGGCTTTTTCCATTTTTCACCATCCCATTTTTTTTATTTTAATATTTTTATTGGCTGTTGGGTCATATTTTTTTGTTGTTGTTTGTTTCAGCTACACATAGAGCAACCAGCTGAAGGCAAGATGCCAAATAACTAGCTTTGAATGGCACCACAAATAAAAGAAAGGGCAATTGTCTCATTATAGGTGCCTATAATTTGGGGTTCTAGAGTAAACCGTTCCTCTGACTGATGTCACTGACTATGTGTTAAGTTCCTGTTACACAGAGAACTAATATTTATTTTCAGAATATTATCTCCCCTTTTTGCTTTTTTTATAAAAAGTAACTAAATGTTATGTTAGTGTCATTACCATTTGTAGTTCACTGCAGAAAAAATAATTACTATGAGTTAGTAACATGTATTTTATATACATATATACACATATAGATGTGTGTATACATATATAAAATCTTAAGAATTAGAAAAAGAATTTTATATGATGCTGTATAATGGGCTCACATATAGCTAATAGTATTTGAACACTTTTAATCTCCTTTGATTTGTTTTTTTTAAGTTAAAAAATTGATATAACAGTTAATAGAACCAACATATATCAAAATGTTTGCCCATTTGTGTATGTCATCTGCTAATACACAACTTAAGGATTTCTAATATGATGGTCCCATTTGCTAGTTGTTAAATATCTATTTGGCCAATATATCTTGGGAACTCGATACTCTTAACATTCAATGACTATGAAAAGGTAAGCCAGTCATCATCCTTTAGAAACAGAGATATAACCATTGGTCACTTTTAATGCTGCCACCATAAATGCAAGTTAGAAAATTTGCTGAATTTTAAAAATATGCTGAAGAATTTCCCCCCAGATTAACTACTACTTGTATCTCAATCCCATTTGTCCTAACAGCAATAGTAACTGTTAATCAAAATGACAGTTTACTGCATTGGGATATCCCAAAATTCATTAACTACCTTGAGGGCTATTATTAAGTCAATTCAAATTTTATACACCTCCTATTTATTTCCATTTAACAATTTATGCTGTACTAATTTTTACACTCCTTCCTCTCCTTGCCTCTTCTGCCTTCTTAATTTTACTTTTTTGTTGTTGTTATTTATTTGTGTGTGTGCACGCACATGAGTGCACATGGATGAAGGTGTGTCTGTATGTTTGTGTCCTTTATTCCAGACAAGCCATCTTCTCTGTTCTCTAACACTGCTGTATACTGGGTAGCATTTTTGTTTTGTTTTGTTTTTAATGTTTTTTCACTAAGAATAATGAGAGGGGATGGGAAGTGTTGATTATATGCCTCTTTCAAAATCAAGGCAAGTTAAAATGATTCAGTCAGAAAAATATAAGTTCATGTATCCCAGTGACATCAGTAGCATTCCTCACTGTCTACTTGTGAGGTATCATATTTTACCTTTGTCTTTAAGGGAACATAAGTCCATTATTGTTTGGAGTATGGATTATGAGCCAGATTCAAATGAAAAAGTGAAGTGTGAGATAACTTTTTAGAAATTATTGATAGTGAAATAAAGATAAAATGGCATCCATAAGTATAGCACCATCAGCTATAAACGATTGTGTGTGCAAGTGCGCATGTGTTTAATTATCTCTAAGTTCAGCTTTTGGCTGTATAGAGCTTTAACTTAAAATTGTATGTTTATTATTTTTAAGTATATATACATATATGTATGTATATATATATATATATATATATATATATATATACATACACACACACACATGTATATGTATAAGATCAAAGAAAGATACATGTTAGGGTTCAATCAGTTTAATATGGTTTCAGCTTTAAATCAAAAAGTGTGTTTGGGTAAAGCAAATCTCATAATTTCTAAATATTTTTACTCCATAATGTACCAAATAGAAAATTTTAAAGTGAATCTCTAGGAGATTATAAAGATATAGTATTTATTTTCTCCAACACTTTGGGGAGAAAAGATGCTATAATTAAAATAAAAGTTGGCTTCCTAGTCACAGGTTTATTGAGCATGTATTCTTGTGTTACGCAAAGATCTTTGATGTTTTGAAATGTTTGCAAAAGGCAGTGAGAAATGTATAATGCTATGATCTTATTTTTAAAAGGAAAAAAGAAAATGGAAAAGAGAACAAGTTGCTTTTTCAATTCATTTTCTGATGTTTACATGTAGCTCCATCGAAAGCTGGAGGAGCTCAGAGATCACCTAGAAGGCAATGTGAAAGGATACTCTCTCAGAGTAAATGTACGATTTCACTCGGTGATTTTTTTTTTCCTAAACTTCTGCTGACTGGTAATTCCAAATCTGATTGGTTTGTCCTCTCATCTCCATCTTTTTTACTTTCTGTCTCTTTTCTCCCTCTCTTTCTTTCCTAGCTGTAGCTTCATGCTTACATTTATGAAATAAAGATTAAATTGGCAGGAAAGAGGACACTTAAGCCACACTAGCATTGCAGTTGATTTAATAACTTTATGGCTCCAGTACAAAATAAAAATTTTCTTTTCAAAATCTGTGTTTCTTACACAATTGTTGAATTTTCTGAGAATGTTTTCATGAGACTTCACTTGGAGCTTTTCCATTGACCGTGTCTTCTACCCCTTGTTGGATTTGTCAGCAAGACTATAAATTATTGGCTGGATCCAAGTGATAGAGCCTTGATGATTCAATTGCATTTGTCAAGGAAAATGATCAGTGTTAGAGTATCATCGTAGATAATCTAGCAAATAGACACATTTTTCTGAGTTAATAGACTTTTCTTAAACTCTTTGGGAATAGCTATAAGATTCTTTTGTTTAAAAAATTTAGGCAGTAGGCATCTTCAATGTCATATAACATCGTATAAATACTTGAGATAAAGGCTAATTTACCCAAGACAACACTTTGAAGGAGAACAATACCTTATAGCCACTCAATACTGTACATGTGTCAGATAGGCAATACTAACAATTATATTTTTTGTGACCTATAGAGCTCAGACTCAGAATAGTTCGTCCTTCTCCTGAATATATCTTTTCAAGAGAAATGGAAATAAAATCTCTGAAATGGTAAATGGTATAAATATTGCAGAAGAAAAGCAAAATTATTACAGTAAATAATTTCTCACTCTGTTTAGCTCTGACAACCCATTCTTGGGGCTTTTTAAAAGTTTCTATCAATCCTAGCCTGGATTTTCTTCTCCCAAGATTATTGCCATACCTTTAATTCATATTGCTATAATAGTTTTTTTTAAAGAGTAGAATAAACAATAATAGTAATACATTAATTCTCTGGCTTCTCAGCTTGTTTTTAATTATGTACCGTACATAGTTACTTATATCTCCATATTAAACTTCTGATTACTCAAATCCAAAGCTGTTTTTATAGTATTAATCATTAAATTCTGATTGCAGTTAATGCAAGTGTCTTGCTTTTCTGTTTTCTTGTGACCCAGTCCTTCTTTTCTGAATATTCTTACAGAATTTCAAAAATCAACCATAATCACTCCCAGAATTACTCCACTACCTTAAAAAGAAGATTATATGAATTTTATGATTAAATCAGTCTAAAACATACCTGAATATTATTCTAGAAAGCCCTAAAGAGATTCTGACAATATTAGTAAATGTATTTCATGTCATACTCTCTGTAACCAACCATGAGAAGTGATGGTGGTTTTATTTTCCCTATCAAACCAAAACTAGAAAGTTAAGACTTCTTATGGTC
This sequence comes from Mustela nigripes, assembly GCF_022355385.1. Lineage (NCBI taxonomy): Eukaryota > Metazoa > Chordata > Mammalia > Carnivora > Mustelidae > Mustela > Mustela nigripes. The sequence goes on from NC_081569.1 coordinate 111,880,593, forward strand.
TATATGGAAGGGATTTATGTTAGATTAGGATTAAAAGTTTTGTGCTTCAAAGATTAAATTATATACATGCCACTTTTCAATTTCTTTTTTTAACACCTGTACTGCATGGTATAATATGTAATAAGTAGTAAGCCCAATGTCTTCATCTTTTGTTTCATTTGCTGGGTCACACTTTGTTCTGATTATCTTTTTTTCTAAAAAGATTGAATATTAGATAAATCATTCTAAGATTCCCTTTAACTAGAAATGTATGTGGAGGAAAACTATCAAAAGGCAAATTGTATCTTTGGTAGAGAGTTCAGCTTAAAGGAGATGCATATCAAATATTTATCTGAGTGTTCAGTTTCTCCCTTTCCTTTTAATTCCCATTATCCCAGAATGCCTTAAAATAACCCTTTCATGTTAACAGTTTTTGCTTAGAAGCAGAATAAAGTTATTCTCACTTCCATAAGCTATATAAACAGATTTTGTTCCTAAAATGAGATGAATTGGCATATAAATGAAAAATTTATTGTAGGCATCTATATACAAGAGTAAGTATGTGAATGTCTTTTAATTCATTGAAACATTTCTAAATAGTTCAATAAGATGAAATATTAAAAACCATGTTTGCACTTAAGTGTTTTATTGAATAGTTGGAAAATGAGACATCATTCAAATGTCTGGGATAAGGATTTAATTAAATCATTAATACTTCAATGGGTATCATCTATATGATATATTACTCTTTAGAGAGAAAAGAATCCTGCATCCTTAATTATTAATGATAATCAGTGATATAAAGTAGAATATTCTAAGATATAACTTTTGGAATAATAATAAACTATTTTTCATATGAAAATAGACTTCATCCTATATTGGCACTTTTATAGCAAAAAGTAGGATATGTCAGATTCTTGAATTATAAATTAAGAATATATCATCATTTTCTATACATGGTACAAAGTAGAAGTATTCTGAACCCCAAATGAGTTTTTAGTAATTTTAAAAACAAAACTGTCATCTTGTGCCTTTACAAATTATTATCTTATAAGCAGAGTTTGCCTAATTTAATGTAACTTCAAAAGTTACTACAAATCCTTGGACTGATAATGTGTTGAGAATAATGACTAGAAAATAACACCACATAAAGGAAAAAAATATCTTTACATTTAAGAAGGTGTGAGATAGATTTTTTTTTAAAAAAAAACATTTCCACAATGGAATATTGCTCAGCCATCAAATAGAATAAAATTTTACCCTTTACATCAACCTGATGGAACTGGAGGGTATTATGCTGAGTGAAATAAGTCAATAAGAGAATAACAATTATCATATGGTTTCACTCATATTTAGAATGTAAGAAATAGCGCTGAGGATCATAGGAGGAGGGAGGGAAAACTGAATGGGAAGAAATCATAGAGGGAGACAAACCATGGCAGACTCTTAATTGTAGGAAACAAAATTAGGGTTGCTGGAGGAGCGGCGGGTGGGGGGATGAGGTAACTGGGTGACGGCCATTAAGGAGGACAGGTGATGTAATGAGCACTGGGTGTTATATGCAACTGATGAATTAATGAACTCTACATCTGAAATTAATGATGTACTATATGTTGGCCAATTGAATTTAAATTGAGAAAAAGAAAAAATACTCAAATACATGAATCTAGTCAGAAGAATATTAAAAGTTAGGCTTAAGATTGAAAAACGTGTAAACATTTGAATTGAAAAGCATAATACAAACTAATACCTTATTTAGATAATACAAATCAAGGTAAGTTTACAAAGTTGAAGCTAATTAAAGAGTGATGGGGCCCTGGAAAGTTTGAGTGTTGAAATATTCAGAGAAAAAGAACATAAACGCTCATGAAATAAAGACAAGTATAAAGAAAAGAAAGGAGAGGAGTAAAAATGCCACAAAGCCACAAATTTTATGTTTTCATTTAGTCTATGTAGTGTGATAGTAAATTTCTATTCAGCTGTAAACATATACAAATAGATTTTGGGTAACCAAATATGTTAATTTTTTAAAGGCTTTGACAAAGAATAAAAGGGAAGATGACTTATGAAAACAGACTATTGACACATAAGCAAACTAGGAATTAGATAATGAAGTAAAAGGAATGTGATAGTTTTAAGTACTTGCTATGATAACATAAAATAAAAGGATGTGTTATTTGAAGTAGAAAAAGTTAAGGGAAGAGTTATCACTTAAAATGTGTTTTTAATAAGTTTAAGAAAAATATCTGAGTCGAGTCAGAAAGTCATGTGTTTTAAAGAATGATTTTTAAATGTTTAACAATTTTCTGAATGCTGAAATAAGACTAATATGAAATAAGATCAATATAAATAATGGATTAGATAGTTGTGATTTTATAGATTTTTTTTAAGATCAGCATTTTCATTGCAGTCTTAGTTCTGAACAACTGTTCTTATATTTCTGATGAAGTGTTTTGGAGCTTTTTTTTGCTTTTTTATATTCATCAAATTAATGCTATAACTCCGGGTTCAGCAAACTAAATCTCCTGGGCCAAATCCTGTTTCTCTTTTGTGGGCCACAAGCTAGGAATGATTTTTGCATTTTTAAATGATGGGAGTGACCAAAAGAATGTCATTTCACAGCACGTAAAAAGCACATGAAATTCAAATTTCAGTGTCCAAAAATAAAGTTTTATTGAAACACAGCCACATTCATTCATTTGCATATAATCTATGGTTGCTTTTGTGCTACAAAAGTAAAGATGAGCAGTTACAGTAAAGACCATATGGCACGCAAAGCCAGAAATGTTTACTATCTGACTATTTACAGAAAAGTTTGCTGAGACCTGCTGTAACAAGCTAGTGTGTCAAAATGACAGTAACAGAGAAGTGATTACAATAGAGACTCTGTAAAATTATCTTCATTTTAGAGCTTGAGGAAAAGAAAGCTGCTGATTTTAGGGGGATGGTTTCAGATTATTCTGCCTGGAAGCTTATGTCTAAAAGAGTTAATACCCTGAAATCTTCTATCTTTACATTTTTAGTCATCTGTTTGCCATTGTTTTATCATACACACACACACACACAAAGTAAACCCACCCTAGGATTAACATTAAACCCCTCAAATATAGAACTGTCATATAGATAAACTATGGATTATAAATTACTCTTTGTTGAGGAGCACCCCTACAGAGATTTAGGGTAAAAAGATAAATTCCAATCTTGTTCTCTCAAACTTTTAAAAAATGTATTTTAAGAGTATATTTGCTGCACACCACATTTTTCTGTTTATTGTTTCAATATATCTTATTAAAGATAAGACCACCTTTTGATTTTTCATACGTAACTGCACCAAGAAATCATTCCATCTACAGGAAATTTTGTACAACTGGCAAAGACACCCTGACAGGATCAACCAATATGTCTTATCTTAACAGCACTTGAATATCTAGAAGGCATCTGCATTGAATCAGTCAACCCTGACTAAAGTAAGGAAGAACAGCAAATAAGCATTCAGTAGTTTTTAAATGAGTAAACATCAGTTTGTCTATATACTCTACTTTCTCAGGCAATTTTTAGAGTCTTTTGTAGATTATTTGAGCTTCCTATTAAGTCTACCTTGTGTGATGTTTTGGCACTTGCCCATATTAATAATATGCATTTGTTTACTCTTCAATTTACAATAATTATGTATCATCCTGAGTGTCTTGGTAGATGATGTATCATAAATATGACCAGACTACAGTAATGATGAGGATGACAGTAAATCAACTTTAGTATTATCTGTTTGGAAAACAGGCTAATTTTGCTACCTTTCACTTTGTTAGAATTTGCTTAACTTGCATGTTAATACAATTCTGAGATTTCACTTCTACCAAATAACAAAAATCTTATCTGTTTTTAGAACAGAAAAAAAAAATCTCATCTAATACTTATAAAATCTCCTTTAGTAGCTAAGACATCACAGAAGTGGGAATGACACACACTGTGAGATGTTTAATGCTTATTGAAGAATTGCCATTGTCAGAATTGACTTTAATACAAAATAAGGTACTAATAAAAGATCTCCTTGGCAAGTAAATTTCCCTAATAACAGGAAATGGAGAAGTGATGAGGAAAAAAGATAAGACTCAAACTGTTTTGAAAGATAAAGTTTTTCAGTTTTATGGATATACAGAGACAGAACAAACGTGCATAGCCAAGTTTTCTTAGAATTAACACCTTGCTGAAGAAAATTAGATGTGTATATAGTTGGGAAAAAATTTTAATTTCTTGTATGTATAGAATTTACCGTATTTTAGGAAATACCTCAAAGTAACCTTTTAAGTAGCAGTGGTAACATTTTATCACAGATCTTTGTGATAGTAAATATAAAACCTTCTCAACATTATTTCACACAGTTCAATGTTTTAAATATAGAAGAAAAAGAGTTTGTATATTCATTTATTCATTAAACACTTACTGAGCACCTACAACAGTTTGCTGTGCTCATGGTAGAAATACAATTGAACAAATAAGATAATAAGGGCATTTCTGATTCCTCCACTGTGCCATCTTCTATATCTTCATTTCCCCCACCCTACCTTTGCATTTTGTAACTTCATAAAGAATTTGTAAGTAGAGAATGCATACTTAAAAATTTAACTCACCTGGTATTATTAACAACCTAATGAAAGAAGAGGCCAGAGAATTGAACATGGCAGTGTGACAATCTATAAAGTAATAATAGGAGAGAAAATTATCAATTCAAAGCATGAAGATTAAACATTTTTTTAGTATAAAACAGCTGTTTTAAAAAAATCAGTAAAGCATTCTGATAGAAGATAGACTTGGACAAGAGTTTTGTGTTTCAATTTTTGCCTCTTATGGTGTTTTTATTGTTATATACATTAATGTATCATATATACATACATGTGCATATATGAGTATGTATATGTATGTGTATACACACACACACATATGAAGATTCAGTAGTACTGTGAATGGAGTAATAGGAACAGGACATCAGAATCAGAACACTGAGCTGGCTTTGGTGCCCTCTTTAAAAAGCAAGATGAAGATGTACAGTAGAGTTCTCATCTTATAAATAACCTCACATGTAGTTTTCTAGTGTTCCTAAACCAATGAAGATCAGTGTAATACTACAGGAGAAAAATGATAAGTGTTCTACTTTCCGATTAACCTTAATGAGCATCTCCTCAGCAAGATCATACCAGATCTGATCAGAGGGAGTCATCTCTGTCATGGATTTTTTTTTTTTTTTTTTTTTTTTTTTTTTAGCTAGGTATTCTTTTTTAATCACAAGGTTCTCCTCCAATATCTTGAACCTTGAGATTTCCAAACTCAGGTGTCTGCTTATAAGGCTGTCTTGTTATCTGGCAAATATGTTGGTGATGGAGCCATCTAATCTTCTGAGACCCTTACTATGCTATCATTTCCTCTTTAACAGTGTTTTCTTTTCCCCACTGCAAAACCAGGCTCGGCTTCCCTCGTGCTCATCTACCTATAGTGTATCTGAGGTATAATTTGCACGTGTTATCTTACATGGTCAACAACATGCTCGCCCTCACCATTTTTCTTATTTTATTTTCCTTTTGCCTTAATTTATTTTGCCTTGCACTTTGCACTTGGCTGAAAGGGATAAGGGTACCAAAGGGGGAAAGTTAGCAGTTTCGGAAGGAATTTTCTATGTTTTTATACTGTACTGTTTTCTGAGTAACTTTGGAGGGAGAGGGTAGTCACTGTATCATGTTGAAATGGTTAAAATCTAAATAGCCAACTTGATTGTTACCACCACTTTAATTCCATAAAAATTCCTTTGAGCCAGGTAATTTGTCATTAAATATTGGCTAAAGACAAAGATTCTGGTTTATAGGCCTGTATAGGTCCCTCTGGTAGCTGAAGATGTACAATGAATTAATGTCAGTCTTGTCCCATTAACTATAGATACAGCATCCCAAATTGGCTATTAAATGAAGAGTTAATATGATTCCCCTGTTTTTATGTAAAAGGGAAGACTCATTCCTTTTTAGAAAACTGATTAGGTCACTTGGGAAAATAGTTTTCTTAAGTGATACTCGTATTTGTATAAGGTTCTTGTAGTCTGGAAGATTAATTTTATAATCACTAATGAGATTCATGTTCTTTTGACAAACTATTTTATATGACATTTGAACTATGTTTTTTGCCTTTTTAAGGGCCTAATTTCTTATTCTTACTGTGTAAAACCATATCATATCTGTTTCTGTTTTTGTGAAACAGATTCATTGAAATATTAACAGATTTTGAATATACTTTAAATCTACTTTCCAAAGCAGGGGGGCACTGTTGAGTAACTAAGAGAAAAGAGTATTTGTGCCTCAAAATACGGCTATAAATAAAAGTAATATCCTGTGAATTTTAAGATTCTAATTTTTTCCAGACAAAATATATTTCTACACATATTTAGTATTGTTAACTTCATTCTGATTGCAGAAATATCTCAAAAATGTCATGGCACTATCTAAAGTACCAGGTAGTGTATGCAGAACCACAGACAGGATAACATCTTTTGACTTTAGAAGGAATAGCTTGATCAAACCACTGGCTTCACAAGGTTGAATGAATTGAATAAAGAGTTTTACAGCCATCTTCTTTAATTTTTTCCTTTGCAAGTTACAGCTGTTTTAGATTTTTTTCTCTTAAACTTTATTTTGTAGAGAATTTCTTCTTGAAATACATATCTGTAGGGAAAAGAAAGTAATGAAAAGCAAATAAATGACTTGCGATATCAGCAGACTTTTAAGAGACAAGATTAATATCATCTCATCACCACATTTTCCGTAGGTCTTTTCTTAATTCCCCAGAATTATGATTCCCAGTGTAAAAAATATATAACCCATTTCTTTCTGACACTTCATCCAGGCAATTCTCCATTTTCCATGAGAGTGTATAAGAAGTCTACCATTGGCATCATCTTCAGTCACAGTCTACAGCATCCATCAGGGTATTACTTTCTCTGTGACAGCATGTGTGCAGGAGGGTTCTCAGGTTGGAATGTGGAACTGGCTTCTGTGGGGATGGGATTGTGTATGCTGTAGCATTTGCTCCATAGCATTCAGCTCTTAAATGAACTCTGGCTTTATCTGGATTTGTTACTTTTCATTGTGACACTTTAGCTTTATTTATTTGTCATAAAATGTGTTTCTCTTTTTGTCATTTGTGGTAGGGTTTTTATATTCCCAATGACACATCTCTGTGGACTTCACAAATGGTATTTATGTTTAATTTATGATGCTATAAAGACCAATAAGACCATGAAGAATGGCTTAGGGAATCTAATATTCATGATAACACTTCAGGCAGAATAACTCTCCATAATTTTTTCTACTTCATCTTAAATTGGTGAACAATTGTTTTGTAAAATTTTAGACTATGAGTCTTAATAATTAGAATTTCAATAAATGTCCTGATATTTCAGTTTTTCATATGGAAGCCTCTTGATGGGATTGTTGGTTAGCTGTATTTTTTATTTTATAGCATCAGTGGAGGTGGCCAAACTTTCCATGACTCAATCTCTTCTTCCCTAACATTTATACCATCTTCACTGACCTTAGTACTAAAGGAATAATTCTCCAGTACCCAATGTAGCACACTGGCTTTATCAATTTCATGTCACTTTCTTCTGTATCATTCATAAGACCGAAAAATAAGCCATGTTCAAAAATGAGTCTAACCGTGAGTTATTCAAGAACAAGATAATTTCTAACCTTACCTGACTGATACTACTCAGCAAATATTACTCCATGTAGTTGATTGCCCCTTTGTAAAAATTACTTCTTTTACTATATGACAAGCTCTGTGTTTGACATCTCATTGATCTTATTTAAATTAGTCTTCACACAAGCTGTTTAGATATTAGAGTCAGCCTGATTTTATAAACCAGGAAACTGATCTCAAAGAGGTTAGATATCTTGCCTTACATCATAAAGTTTCCAAATGAGTGTCAGAAAATTGTTTTTTTCTTAAATACCATGCTTTCTGCTGTTCAGGAGTTATTAAAAGCCGTCAGCTCTGCATGGCATGCAATAATAGCCTTGTATTTTCACAGTATTTATTTACCTGGTTCAGGCTGATGATATAGTTTTTGGTTTTATCTTATGAGAGGATTTAGATGTACCTATAAGATACAAAGCTTTAATGCAGGAAATACTACAAAGACCTTCCTCTTGTAATCTATTATTCTTATTTTTCTTATATTTGGTCATTCAATAAGTATATATTGAATACCTACTATTTCTTCTTTAAATGTAATTATAATCTGCTGGCTGTATCTTGACCTTTGGAACTGGCTTCACATTTAGAATGCATAGAATACCATGAATGTAATGAGGTCAATGTCACAGGTTCTACATGATTGTTCATCCCCTCAAATAAAAAGAAAGAAATCACCTTTCAAATTCCCAGCTAATCTCAGTTTTGCTCCAGCATTGTTCCACCAGTGTTCATTTTTTAATATCGTTTGAAAAAATTGCTTCAGAATTCACTTAGTTTAGACAAAAGCCAGAATTAGTATGATCCCCTTGTAGAGATAGTGCTCTTTGACTTATTTGAAAAGCTGAAATATATACTAGATATAAATCTTTTATGATTTGTAACAGTAAAAAAAAAAAATGAAGACTTTAAAACCTTATCTTTAATGTCTTAGATTTCTCATTAGCAAGGCTGATTTAGATAATTTAAAATTTTGAAGGTAATTGATTTTTACTATTGTGTGGACACATACCAAGATTTGATTTAATTTTTTTAAGATTTTATTTATTTATTTATTTTGAGAGAGAGAGAGAGAGGGAGAACAAGCAGGGGGGAGGGACAGAGGAAGAGGGAGAACCAGGCTCCCTACTGAGTGGAGATCCTCTTGAAGGACTTTATCCCAAGACCCTGGGATCTTGACCTGAGCCAAAGGCAGATGCTTTACTGAGTCACCCAGGTACCCCAATTTTATTTTTATTTTAATGCTTTAAAACTTTTAGCTACCCAAAGAAACACTGGCATTTTTAAGTTGTAGCATGCAAAACAGTTGCCCTTTGAAGCCAGCACACTTTTAAAACACTATTTCTGATCTAAACAAACCTTGGCTGACTGAAAGTTTGGGCCTTCTGCAAATGTAAACTTCAGTTGAATTGCAGATAGCATATCTACATAGTCAAGGGTGGAGGGAAAGCCGAAAGGAAGGAAGAAAACTGGATTTTAAATACTGCAACATTTCCTCCTTAAAAAGCGGGGGGGAGACATTTTTGAACCATCAACAGGACTATAAACTTCTCCATTGGGAGAAACTAATAAAATAAAATAAGATTCTACACTGTGAAATGATCACCTCAGATTTTCTACTTCATAAAATCTCACTTAGAAAAACTATTAATAATCAAGTTATTATTTATTTCAGTGTTGTTTTCTGTAGTGTCCCACTCTTTCCTGTCACTCTTATGTTTACTATTTTCATTCTGTTTGTATATAATACTTGGGAATTTGGAGATAATGTGAAGAAATCTGTTAGAATTGAAATCTTTTAATACACTACAACTTCTGCTCACCAAAGTTTCATAACTCCTACCTCACTTTTGAATTTTTAAAAAGTAATCAGAGTGGAGAGAGGGGCAAGATGGCAGAGAAGTAAGAGACCCTGTTTCAACTGGTCCCCTAAAGTAAGCTAAATATCTACCAGAACACTCTGAACACCCAGGAAATCAGCCTGAAATATAAGACTATATACCTCTGGATCTCTCCAGGGGCAGAAGACATTGGTGGAAAGGTAAGCAGAGTGGGAACGCTTGGACTGATATCAGAGGATAAACAGAAGGGGGAAGGAGCCACCAGAAGCAACCCATTGGAAAGTAATACCCCAAGATGGAAGTGCCCTGTGGTTTGGGGACCAGCATTAATTTGGTGTCTGGTTAAAAGCACTCAAAAAGAGCAAAAGATTTTAAGGTGCAACTGGTGGAATCAGATACCAAGACGCATGATACTGGCAAAAATCAGACACACAGACCAGTGGAACAGAGTAGAGAGCCAAAATATGGACCCACAACTCTATGATAAATAATCCTCGACAAGCAAGAAAAATATATACAATGGAAAAAAGACAGTCTCTTCAATAAATCGTGCTGGGAAAATTGGACAGCTATGTGTAGAAGAATGAAACTTGACCATTCTCTTACACCATACACAAAGATAAATGCAAAATGGTTAAAAGACCTCAATGTGAGGCAGGAATCGATCAAAATCTTAAAGAAGAACATAGGCAGCAACCTCTTTCAAGACATGTCTCCAAAGGCAATGGAAAAAAAGCAAAAATGAAGTTTTGGGACTTCATCAAGATAAAACGCTTCTGCACAGCAAAGGATACAGTCAACAAAACAAAAAGGTAACCCAAGAATGGGAGAAGATACTCACAAATGACACTACAGACAAAGGGCTGATATCCAAGATCTATAAAGAACTACTCAAACTCAATGCTCAAAAAACAGATAATCATGTCAAAAAATGGGCAGAAGACATGAACAAACACTTCTCCAAAGAAGACATACAAGTGGCTAACAGACACATGAAAAAATGTTCATCATCATTAGCCATCAGTGAAATTGAAATAAAAAACACTTTGAGATACCACCTTACACCAGTTAGAATGGCCAAATATAACAAGACAGTAAACAACAAGTGTTGGAGAGGATGTGGAAAAAGGGGAACCCTCTTACACTGTTGGTGGGAATGCAAATTGGTGCAGCCACTTTGGAAAACAGCATGGAGATTCCTTAAGAAATTGAAAACAGAGCTACCCTATGACCCTGCGATTGACTACTGGGTATTTATCCCTAAGATACAGATGTAGTGAAAAGAAGGGCCATCTCTACCCCAGTGTTCAGAGCAGCAATGGCCACAATCGCCGAACTGTGGAAAGAGCCAAAATGCCCTTCAACAGACAAATTGATAAAGATATGGTCCTATATACAATGGAATATTATGCTTCTCTCGAATACCCAACTTTTGTATCAACATGGATGGGACTGGAGAAGATTATGCTGAGTAAAATAAGTCAAGCAGAGAGAGTCAATTATCATATGGTTTCACTTACTTGTGGAGCATAAGGAATAACATGGAGAACATTAGGAGAAGGAAAGGAAAAGTGAATTGGGGGAAATTGGAGGGGGAGATGAACCATGAGAGACTGTGGATTTTGAGAAACAAACAGGGTTTTGGAGCAAGGGGGTGGGTAGGGTGGGGTTAGATGAACCTGGTAGTGGGTATTAAGGAGGGCACCTATTGCATGGATCACTGGGTGTGGTGCATAGACAATGACTCTTGGAACACTGAAAAACATAAAAAGAAAATAAAGATGGTTTAAGAATTTTTTAAAAAGTAATTAGAGTATATAAATTGTTTGGATCCAAATTAGAAAATTAGGGGGGGGCAGGGTGTGCCTGGGTGGTTGAATTGGTTGAACATCTGACTCTTGATTTTGGCTCAGGTCATAATCTCAGGGTTGTGAGATCAAGCCCCATGTCAGGTTCGGCACTGGGCATGGAGCCTGCTTAAGATTCTCTCTATCCCTCTTCCTCTGCCCCTCCCCTAACCTCTCCCCCCCTATAAATAAATAAATGAATAAATGAATGAATGAATGAATGAATGAATAAATAAAATAAATAAATAAATAAATAAATAAATAAATAAATAAATAAATAAGAAAATAAGTACATACTTTCCTCTGGCATCCAAATAAGTGACCAGCCATAAAGGTAATGGGAAAGCATATTTGACGGGAATATTTGATAAATCTATCTAATCTAAGAAAATAAAACAATTTTCTTAGAAAATAAAACAATTGATTGACTTTTTTTTTAAATGATAGGTACTTCTGTCTACTTGAGCATACATTTTTAAATTTCCATGCTATAAAGACTTTTTACAACTATTGTAGTTGACACTAGTGAATTTCTACTTATCCTCATATACTGCCTCATCTAACAGTGATCATTTGAAATATAAAGAGGTCATCAGTGAAAATAAGGCATGAGAATTTTACAGTTTAAGATGAGGAAATAGTGCGTGAATAATGAGGTTAGTAAGTTTTTTAAGTATCGTAAGACCAAGATGGAGGCTATGCGTATCTTCAAGAAAGAATAGGAAAAGAGAATCAACCCTCCTTTTAATTCTTCTAATACCTATAAAGAACTTGTAGCCAGATCTACTTTCAAATCTCAGCTTTCATAAAACAGTGAACTTGGCAAGTCCAATAGTAGGCACTCAAAAAATATTTAGGAAATGGTAAGTGAATACTTAAATCATTAGTCAACTTTCCTAAAATTTGTAACATTTCTACATCTGAGTTTCAGGGAGAATTGTAATTATGAAAATCTAGTAGACTCCCTGGGACCTGGTAAGCATTAATTTATTGCTCTTCTTGATTCCTTAAGCTCTAATCACCTCACACTTGGATTATTACAGTAGCTAAACAATTGAATTCTCTTTGTTAGTCCTTCTTTCTTCTTGAGTCAAACTAATCTTCCCAAGCACTACTTTAATTCCCATCAGTTACCTAATCAAAAAAACTATAATAGCCTCCCTCTGAGCTGTTGTATCAAGAGTAAATGTCTTTCTGCCCCTCTCCCAACATCCTTTATACTTTATACTTTATACAGCCGCTAATTATCTAACATTATTTTCCAGTGACCAACTCCTCCCAGTTTGCCCAGGACTTTTACTGATTTTAGCACTTAGAGTACCACTTCTGGTTTAAAATTAGAAGTTCTGTACTCCAGGAACCCCCTCAGTCCCTGTCATATAAGACAATTGGCAATTTTTCCCCGTAATGTACCTACCAACCAATCAAGGGGGCCCTTCTTGTTATACTCTATTTCTTCTTTCTTCTTGGCCATTATTTGTGCTACTTTGTCATTCTGAAATGCCCTCCTACATTTCATAGCTCCACTCTACCTTCCTCCAGAAAACTCCTACTTACTGCTAATCATTTTGCTATACTGCTTTTCCTCCTGCCTATTTGACTACTTTACTACCATTCCTTACATGTTGATAATCAATTTGATGCACTCTCAGATTCTCATTTCATTTCTCACTATGTATCTGCATTGTCCAGCACAATAGCTGGTAGCCACACATGGCTTTAAATTTAAATTAATTTAAAATTTAGTTCCTTATTTGCAGCAGCCACACTTCAAATTCTCAGTAGTCAATGTGGCTAGTGGCTACTGTATTAGAAAGCATAGATATACATTTTTATCACCAAAAAAAAACCTTCATAAAATCAACCATTGTTATAATTATGATCATCACCATTCATCATCATTACAACTTATATTTATATAGATATATAGAGAGATTTATATAGAATTATCAAGGATAACTCTAGGAACTTCATGTATATTACTGTCACATATCAATGTCACTATTTGGTATCTACCTTGGCATCAACCAGTTACAGCTCACATCTCTCTCCAAAGTTATAAGCACCTTGAACATAACTCAGGCCCCAAATTTGTTCCTTCATGCTCTATTTCAATATATAACACTATGCAATGACTCAGACTAGAAATCTGAGTGTTATCTTATATCCCTTATGAACAGTCATAACCTAAATTCTATAGATTCAGCCTTTTTGTAGCTCTGGAATCTACGCCCTTCTCTCTAGAACTACTTTCAATGATTTAATTGGACTTCTCATCTGAATTACAAGATTAATCTCCAAACTAGTTTCTCTACCCTCATCATTTATTCCATGACTATCTCTAATCTATCTTTTCATTGCTTACCAGAATTAACTTGTTAAAATGTTAATGCAATCACACCATTCCCCATTTAAAGTTTTTCAGTGGCTCTCCATAACCCTTAGGAATTGGCCCTTAGTTACCTCATTGACTATTCCTCTTATCACCCCCTATTATGGTTAAAATTAGCTTCACCCACACTTTTTTCTTTCCATTTCCCAGTTGGCCCGATCCCTCATATCTGTGAATTACACTTGCCTTTTTCTCTGATTTTTTCCCCTTTTCTTCACCTAAGTTATAATTGTCCCTTAAAATTCAGCGCATATATCCCCATTCCAAGAAGTTTTTCCTGATAATTTTCACCCAATTCCTGCCCCCATCTGAGTTGGGAGCATCTCATGCATATCCCCATAGCAGTTTGTACTAACTTCTGTAACTGCATTTATAATCCTGTGTTGTAATTATATGTTTACTTAAACTGTTTTGATCTATTATATTGTGAGCTCCTGGAGACCAGAGTTTGCTTTTTTTAAATTTTTTTTGAAACCTGTCAGTCAGAAGCTAGATCAATTTGAGGCAAACAGTAGGTATTCAGTAAGTGTGGGTTGAATGAGTGATTGAAGGAATGACATTTCATTATCCCCTAATGGGTATATTTATAATAGCATTCACTCTGTTAATTAGATTATGAAATTTGGTTAGGTAAAGATATTGGCTTAGCTCATTTGGGGTTTTATTTCTTTTCTCCATCTAGCACACAGTAGCATTTATTAAACACATTGACCAGATCATGAGTTAGAACCCAGTTTCAAATATCACATTATATGTGTCATATGTCCCTAAGATGTACATGCATTTTTCTGATTCCAGAAAGTATATAGTAATATAGGTCAGTACTTCTAAAACATTTTAATTCTACTCTGCCTGACTTTTCCTACAGTATCTCTGATATTCCATTTTTTAAATAAATAAGTAACAGGGGAAACAGCTTAATTTTTCTTGAATGTGGGCTGAATAGTATCAGTTACTCCAATCTCTACAACTCTAAATCCTTATTGACCTTGGATTATAGGAGAGAAGAGAGTTCTCAAACTGTAGAATTGACTTTTACTCCCTGTTGTTGAAACCTGAAGTTTACCTAGAGCAGGACAGCTTTATTCCCTGTGACTCCAGTCAGTCCCCTTGACATCCTGTTTGAAAAACACTGGGAAATAAAGTCTGTAAAAAATCATGCTCTCATAAATTCAGTTAGGAATTCATATGGGAATCAGAATTGGTACACAAATATAGAAAGCTGAGGTTTCTTGTTAGCCAATAAGAAGTATTCCTTAGTTAGCTTTAAACAAAACTGAAGTCAGAATCTAGTGTTACTGAGTGATATTTAAGTTGTACATAGGCCCTTGGTTAAAGCTTCTCCATCTGTTACCAAGACACAAAGGGAGTATTGACAGGCAAGTCAAAAGAAGGATCAATATATAAATTTCCAATGCTCTTTTTTGTTTTTATTGTTCTTATCCAGTGGTGAGGGAAATTGATATCAAAGTGAATTTTACGGGGCACCTGGATGGCTCAGTGGGTTAAGCCGCTGCCTTCGGCTCAGGTCATCACCTCAGGGTCCTGGGATAGAGCCCCGCATCAGGCTCTCTGCTCAGTGGGAAGCCTGCTTCCCCCTCTCTCTCTGCCTGCCTCTCTGCCTACTTGTGATATGTGTCTCTCAAATAAATAAATAAAATCTTTTTTTTAAAAAAGTGAATTTTGGGCGCCTGGGTGGCTCAGTGGGTTAAGCCGCTGCCTTCGGCTCAGGTCATGATCTCAGGGTCCTGGGATCGAGTCCCACATCGGGCTCTCTGCTCAGCGGGGAGCCTGCTTCCCTCTCTCTCTCTCTCTCTGCCTGCCTCTCCATCTACTTGTGATTTCTCTCTGTCAAATAAATAAATAAAATCTTTAAAAAAAAAAATAAAAAAATAAATAAATAAGTGAATTTTACTATTCACTGGGCTGATGCTCATCACTCTTTTCCTTCACGTGCCCATATGTACCACAGGCCAGCATTTGTCTCCATTTCTCTTCTTAATTTCTTAACCCAATTGGCTCTTCTATATGGGAGGTAATACCAATGTATGCTTGCACAGCTTCCAATAGATTACATAGGTTTAATGAGTTCAAAATAACTCATGGTCATATCCTCCTTTGGTTCATACCCATAGATTTTTCAGACAGGTTTGGTTTACTACCAATACTGCTCTAATTTTTAAACATTCAGATAAATATCTTCTTGACTACCAATAATATAAATTTTCCTTGCTTGTTCACACAAACATGCATCTGGGTATAATAAATTGCACAACTTAGATTTCAGCAAATGGATTGTCAGTTTTCTCTGATTACCTTTTTCCATCCTTTCAAAAGTATACATGCACCTCAGTGTTTATAACAGCATTATCTACAGTAGCCAAATTATGTTAACAGCCTAGATGTGCATCCACTGATGAATGGATATGGAAGATGTGTGTGTGTGTGTGTGTGTGTGTGTGTACACATACATACATATATACATATATATAATGGAATATTACTCAGCTATAAAAATCTTGCTGTGTGCAATGACATGGATAGAGCTAGAGTATTATGCTAAGTGAAATAAGTCAGAGAAAGATAAATGCCAGATGATTTCACTCATATTTGGAAGTTAAGAAACAAAACAAATGAACAAAGGGGATGGGTATGAACAAAGGGGATGGGGATGATGAGCAAACCAAGAAATAGGCTCTTAACTATAGAGAACAAACTTGTGGTCACCAGAGGAGAGGTGCTTGGGAGGACAGGTGAAATAGGTGATGGGGATTAAAGAGTTCACTTGTGATGAGCACCAGGTGTTGTATGGCTATTTTGGATCAGCATATTGTATACCTGAAACTGTATATTAACTAATGGAATTTAAATAAAATTTATATAAAAATTTAAATAAATAAAAACTTTAAAAATAAATAAAATTCAATTCTATTCCCTCTACTACCAAAAAAAAAAAAAAAAAAAAAAAAAAAAAAAAGACTTCCTCTCTCAACCAGGAATCCTGATCCAAACCACTGAACAAGAAGTGATTTGTGTGGCTGTTTTCTCAAGCTCCTGTGGAGGTGCTGCCATTCTAGATTCATAGAAGAGAAGTTAGTTTATTACATATAGTGGATGTATAGTGCATTAGGGCTTAATTCTCTCCTAGAGTTGTTAAAGACACAGTAATTCTGTCTTTGCTTTTATGTAGTTCAGTACTACATTTGGGAATTCTTAACCCACTGAGCCACCCAGGAGTCCCTCATTTGGGAATTCTTACTGCCTTTTTCTCGGATACTAAAATCTCTAAATAACCTCATGCATACCATGTGATTTTTTTTTTTTTAATCTGAGAACGTGAAGGATGTTTTTATTTTAGAGGTTTTTTGGGGGTTTTTTTTGTGTGTGTTTTTTAACTCCTGGGTTTTCCAAAAAAATTAAGAAGTTTAACCAGGTTCTTGCCATATTCTAAAGATGTTCATGCTTTGGCAGTTACTAATATTTTACTGGTTTTCTCATGGTATTAAAGCAAACTTCAATTCAGCATAGTACTTAAAAGTTGCAGTTTGGGCTACATTTGAATCCCAGCCCTTGCTCTGAAACCCAGTCCTGCCTCTTACTAGCTTTGTAGTATTAGGCAAGTTAACTTGTCTACACTTCATGTTCCTGTAAAATGGAATGATACCACCATTTTAGGGGACCTTAACTATTGAATGGCTACAGTACCAGATGTGAATAAGTACGCAATGAGAATTATTATAATCAAAACTGATTATTATGCCAAAAATCCAAAGGTCAAATTATTTTTAGTTTGAACTAACTGAAACATGTTATCTGCAACATATTTCACACAGTAAAATAAGTTTTGCATTATGGTTATTAGTCACAACCTGACTGAAAAATCAGGCATTAGTACACTATCAACTGGACCTAAGTTTACATCAACATTTGTACCATTCCTGCCTTGCTTCTTTTTCCTATCTATTCTCAAAGTATATTGAATATGATATATAAGAACATCTATTTTTGAGATATGTCTTTCTTTTCATTCAGCCAGTTGACTCTCTTCTCCATTTTTTCTTCTCTTTTTCTCCAGAATCATAAGAATAGTACTTTTTAATTGTAATTGTTATTTTAGGATAGGAAAAAGTGTTTCTCGATCCTCGTAGGAGCCTGGTTGTGTCTAAAAATTAGTATGCTTCTCTTTTTGGAGAAGCATACCAATTTAATATAATGTTTTAAGTTTTATAGAGCCTTCATAAGGAAATGAAGACACAAAGAAATAGTTAAATGAGAGTGTTTTTATGCTAAGTTTGATGAAGGAAAGATAATCATCGAGAATTCTGATGGGGCAAAAGGTATAAGCTAAGGGTAGTAAACTGGGGGAAACTTGAAAGAGCTGTTTGTTTTGATTTTTCTCAGTGGTCCTCCATCTTGGAGATAAGGATGCTCCTTTCCTAAGGGTACAGAGAGGGCAATTCTTATGACCTGTTTTGGCAAAGGGCAGGGGAAGGACAGAGAGACCCTCTTCTGCCATTTTCTCAGAATTACTCAATTTAAATTATTCAGCATGCTAAGATGCCATATTTTGGGGTAGCATATCCTGAATCCCATCATCCTATTGTCCTTGAATTCCATTATATTTTACTCTACAGACACCCACCAACTTATAGATGGGGCAAAGCAGTTTCCCATGAAAATAACTGTATAAATGGTGACCAGATTTCTAGACTAGTGTTTAAACTGAAATAGCAGTATAGTTTAACTGAATCAAGAGTCAAATAGACATATGTGGATTAATAAAGGAATCTGTATTATTTGTAATATAATTTCTTAGTAAAATGCACTTTAGCCTCTAATAGAATCCAGTCTACTGAAAGGCATTTTTATTCTGACAAATTCTGAATGGCAACAAAATCCTTTATCCTGTTTCTTTCCTCCAACAGCTCAAATGGAGCATCGTCCTTAGAATATCCATTTACTAGGCGAGGGTAAAGGGAGAGGGAAACTGACATTTTGGGACAAGGACTTCTTCACAGCATCATCAGTCAGTGTTTGTTGAATGAATTTATAAGTTGGGTGTTGATATCAGAGGTTTATGCCTGTCTAGTTAAATTTCAATAAGCTTTCTATTGTGTGGTATTATTATTTTTACCACCTCTTTCTAGTGAATGCTATTATTTCTGACTTATTAAATGCCTTATTTGTCCTTATTATCTTGCAAATAAGATATAGATCTTTGAGCTAGATGAGTAAAGTAAAATAAATATATGACTGAATTAAAAGAGGTGATTCTTATTGCTTGGTCTATTCATGAGAAAGCTAATTCATCATGAATGTGGCAGACTTAGTGGTACAATTTTAGAGGAATTGGGTCTTGATTATGCTGTGTGCATTTTGCTTTCTACTTAAATGTTCAGTCAGAGGGGCACCTGGGTGGCTCAGTCAATGTCTGCCTTTGGCTCGGATCGTGATCCCAGGGTCCTGAGATCAAGTCCCTCATTGGGCTCCCTGCTCAGTGGGGAGTCTGCTTCTCCTCCCTCTGCCTTTCCCCCCTACTTGTGCTCTCCCTCTCTCTCCAATAAATAAAATCTTAAAAAATAGATACTACTTGAGGCCACATTTTTATCTATACAGAGATTACATCAGTTATTCTAAGTTGGTAGTAGGCTTAGTTAATTTATTTACCAAGTACAGACCTCTTTGGAAAAGAGAGCTAAAGGCAAAGCATGACATTACTCTTTATTAACATTATTTATTGGAGGAAATAGCAAATATTCACCCTTTAAATGTTATACATGTTTGAGTGGTATAGGAGACCCTGAAAGAAAGGACTCCAGTAAGCAGTATAGGTCAGAATAAATAACATATACCAAAGGAGATATAGTTTATATAAAATTATTTGGTATATTTTTTAAGTCCATTAAGTTGAATATAAGACATATTTTGAATCCTGTGGAATCCATTTTAATCATACTAATAGCCTTTCCCATGTATTTTTAGCCACTTACTTGTGTTTATCTAATAAATGTTTCCTACCCAATTTTAAAATTGCAGCTATCATTTTCTAAATGATATTAATTATAGTCTTCATAATCCTATGTGTACTATGCTTATTATTCAAGAGGTTTTTTTAATATCCTTTTATCTTTTCACAGCATCTAAGACAGCATTTTCATTTTATTCTCAATTTTAACAAAAATTATAGAATTAAGACTTATAGAGAAGTGTTGAGGGCTTTTCCACAAGATGTACCCTATCATTATCATCAGAATGCTAAGCTGGAAATAAAAATGGAGAATATATGGTATCATTCTTTCCATTGATTTTAAAGGTTCAACTTGTATAGTTACATATATATAACGTTAGTATTTGATAGGTATGCTCATTTTATCATACTTTATCATTTACTTCTCTTCAGCTTGAATATTTTGGGAACCCAGTCTCATGGTTCAGTGACGTATTTTATATCCAGGAGTAAGTATCAAAGCATTGGGTGATAAATTGAAGCCACATACAGCTTTTGAAATACATGTGCTTGCATCATTTATGAATCTATCTTTTAAAATGCTCTTGACTTAATTTTCATGTGACTTTTGTTACTACAGAAAGTGAAGAATTCTGAAAAATAGTAAGGTTATTATACAAAATATTATGTAATAAAACAGAGCTGGATGTGTATTATACATAGGAAAACTAATATTGCATATATCCCTTGGAATTGAAAGGGCAGAAAAAGTA
Organism: Mustela nigripes; assembly: GCF_022355385.1. Taxonomy (NCBI): domain Eukaryota; kingdom Metazoa; phylum Chordata; class Mammalia; order Carnivora; family Mustelidae; genus Mustela; species Mustela nigripes. Next base: position 111,901,103 of record NC_081569.1, read on the forward strand.
GGTATGTTGGTATTCAAATGTTTTGCAATTTAAGGGAACAAAAAGAATGAATACGAGATGAAGGAGAGGGGAAAAAAAAAAAAAGAAAGGCGGGGCTAGAGAGAGAAACAAGCCCTGGTTTTTCATTCCCTTTTCTGCTTCAGTATTTAAAGAATAGGCAACTTTTTCTGACTTTCCCATCTTAAATAGTTCAGTGCACAAGCAGCAACTTAAAGAACAAGAGTGAATTCAGAAAAACCTTAAAGATATTTTTAGATTTCATATTCCATGAAACCCCAGAGGGTTTTAGATTCATATGGACTTTTATAGTCATAGTTTTCAACTATATTAGCAATTTTCCTTTTCTAAGTCTTCCTTAGGATCAGAAAAGAAGGGTCTGTTTTTGAAATTTTGTCAATGCCATTCTGCACTCAATATTGCCTAGAATCGGGCGCCTGGGTGGCTCAGTGGGTTAAGCCGCTGCCTTCAGCTCAGGTCATGATCTCAGGGTCCTGGGAGCGAGTCCCGCATCGGGCTCTCTGCTCAGCAGGGAGCCTGCTTCCCTCTCTCTCTCTCTCTCTCTCTCTT